>NC_073691.1:106128473-106428473 GCF_029784155.1 Uranotaenia lowii | reverse complement strand
AAGTAACCATTAAGCCCTGATAAATGGCCCTAGTTTGGCCTTATAGTCGGTTTTAGAAAATGCTTTACTGAACCTTCTAACTTTATGCCCCGCTTTAGGGCTGATCAAAAGCCACTTTTGGCCTGTATTTCGGCTCATTAAGTGCCTATAGGAAGCTGTCAAAAAAAATTTCCCAGTGGGTACAACCCACTGGCTGAAAAATAAACAAAGAAAAAAAACTTTAGGTTTTGTCTTTTTCCCTCAAATTTTTTTGTTATCCTATCTCAATTACTCTTTCTTTCCACAGCTGTTTATTTTTTCTGCCGAATGGTATATTTGCTACAGAAGCAGGATTCGAACTCTAACCATCTAACCACCCTTGACACAGATGTGCTTAGCGATCATCGGCGCCTCTACGCATATTACTATTTCATCCATGCATGTTTGCTGGGGAATTTTACCTATTTAAATTAAAATGCCCAAGTGACCCAATCAATTATCTGAGCTCAAAAATGGAAAAGATGATTCATTCCTGAGTAATAATTAACAAATGAGCTATCTAAAGGAAGAGATTAAGCATACAACATAATATTACTTAAGTGAAAAACAACTTTATATTTCCATTCTTTTAGGTTAACCCAGGACAAACTTTGCACAATTACAAATTCACACTTTTTATTCGAAAAAACAAAAACAATTCTCACTATAAGATTAGCACAAGATTTACACTACGAGGACTCCAGCTTGTTTTATTTTCTCGTTCGGCACCTTCCCGAGGGTTTCGTTGCCGATGCTGCTTTTCCAGGCTCGAGCGAAGATTCACTTCCGCAGATAATTTTCCGTTGTTATTCGGTTTCCTTTTTTGGATTCCTGTTAGCTGGCGATCCGAATCCCCCAAAAAGTCTCGACTCAGGGCCATGGGAAATGATTCGAAAACCTGAGAAAGCACTTTTTAGATTAAATATCATCCACCATTGACAGCTTGTAAGGGACCAATTACCTGTAAAAATTTCGCATTGACGATGTCCTGAGAACCTTTTTATGACCATCTCGTCTTCTACCTCGGTTACCTCGTACAAGCAGCTTGTCCTCAGATTCAAGGTTCTTATTTTTGGAAAATAATTTTCCCAAATTTTTAGATTTTTTTTTCATTGAGTTCTGTGGGTGCAGTTTGCACCAGAGCAAAACAAATAACATTTGACATTTGTATTTGGCACTGAGGTGTTCAGTGCTACAAAGCCCTAAAGCTGCAATACAGGCTGATATGGTGCTTATTTCAGGGCTTTAAGCTCACAGTGCCTTTAAGCATTTGTAAACATCTTTTACGACTAAAAGGCACTGAAGTGCTTTTTTTTGGCCCTTATGTGGCTTACAACAGTGCTTACTGGTTTGCTGGGCTGTCCACGGTAGCTGCTGCAAACATTCTGATCCAGGAAGCTGACGGCGATGGCGAGATGGTGGCCGCCCTGGAGAATCTCCCACCTAATGAGGTGGAAATCAAGCAGGGTTTCGAGGCTTCGGTCGGTCAGAATCATGGAACAAGTTTCAGTGGCGGTGGGAAATTGTGGTCCTGGGACGTTTCCGATGAACCCTGTCTATACGGGAGATATTTCAAGAGAGGCTAGCCGTTACGGAACTGGAGCAGATCGAAGATGTGGAAAAGTTCTACGCCGGCAACTTCCATGTACTGACGGACGAGTGTATGGTGTTGATGCTTCTGTACAACGTCCTGCTAGTGAAGCGTCTGGAGAGCGTTCTCAGTGAAAGGATCTTCTGATACATGGAACCAACGGTAGCCAGGAGTTAATCTCATGTCGACGGGACGTGCTCCTCTACGTTTCAATTTGATAAGCGCCGTTGAAAAGTAGGTTGACGATTTTAGAGCCCCAAAAGAACCGTACCATGTTAAATCTTTTAAATAAATTGTTCACAATGAAGTTTTTTTTTCGTTTTGTAATCGACTTTCTTGTTTCATCGAAAAGAAAAAAAGCCTTTACCGGTATAGTCTAATATGTCGAAAGTTAGCTTAATTGCATACGTAATAAAATAACAATCATAAACCTTTAGTTTCAATTCTATTGTAATCTTTTTTCCATGAGCACTCACACACAATCGCCAATCAATCATACATTTAAAGATTTAAAGTAGGACAGAGGTCATCATAAAGAAAATCTTATAACGTCGTGCATCCTGGGAAAAGGAATAAAATTCTTGCTTTTGCTACTGTCATTCGAATTAACATAATTTTTCTATATAGAAAAAACTAACTTAAACAACGACTGGAGGTCACTCGATTTAATGTTCTTTAGTTCGTCTAGCACGGCAAAAATGTTGATGGATTTGCCTGTCAAAACTAACTTAACTCTGATCTTTAACTTCCCCGGGAAAGGCATCGGATGTCTTCCTCTGGTAGTACTTCCGGGGCTAAGTTAGCCCCGGATAGCACTGCTATGTTATACAGAGCAGCATACTTTTGTAATTCTTTCAGAAGTTGAATCTGAAAGAAATGAATTTTTGTTTAGAAAACGCCAAGGAATGAGAAGATTCAATTTTTATTACCAAATTCGCATGTGTCATCGCTTGCTTGATGTTTTTGGAAATTCCAGTCAGACCCCATTGCTTTTTTCGAAGGAAACAACGGAACTTCGATGCAAGGTTGTTCATCCGGCAACGGAAACTCACTCAGCACTGCCACATAGAATAGCACATCAGCCAGGGTAATTTCCTCTTGCCCATTTCGTCCACCTAACGGCTCTTCTAGTTCTGTTAAACAACCATTTTTGGTCACAAAATACGATGCTTCGAGTTTGTTTATCTGAAATAGAGTGAGAAAGGAAAAAATGTTATCAATATTCAAAGGTAGAAAAAAGTCCAAAACAATAAAATACAAAATAAATTACTCACCACCAAAACCAGCATTTGCACTTTCTCGTTCAATTCTTGGATAAATTGAACTTTTAACACGGAAAACTGTATCGAAATTGGTTATTCCAAAAATGAATCCATCCTCAATTTTGATTTTCATACAATTCTTTTCTTAAAAAGAAATCAACAAACATCTACACGCTGCAACGTCGTTTGTTTAATTCTGCTTAAAACGGTAGAATTTTTTCAGTGCATGTTTGCTCTCGCCCCTTTCTAGTGAGCAAATTTGGTGATTTTGTCGGTCCCGACGGCAACGGCCCTATTTTGCTCACCTTCATACTAACCCCCGGTGCGGTATAGAAGTGATCAAACTCGTGAGCATTTTCACTTTACTCGCGATTGCTGCGGATGCCCTAAGGTGCTAAAAAACTAAACAAAATTAAGGATATAAATAGGGTTGACTTTGTAAAAATAAAATTCATAATTTGATCTAACACTCAGTATCAGAAATCAAGAACAGATAATTGGTTCAATAACATCTTCAAATACAAGAAGCTTGAAAATAAAAATTTTAGTCTCGACGAAAATATGATTCAAGATCCAAAACAGAGATAATGAAATCTGAATTAGATTTGCAATGACTTTTTTGAATTTCATTTCTGATTTTGAATTCAAGATCTCAAAGTAAAAAAAGATTTCATAACCGTTTGATTTGAAATTGCTGTGAATAAAAATTCCAAGTACATACACATATATTGATTGTTCTAATTTTCTTTGTTCAGTGCTTAAGCATCCATTTCTCGATAAATATGATAAAGTTAAAGTCGATATAAAAAAGATGATTTCAAAAATTAAGAGGAGATTATCTAATATTGAGAACATATCAAATGCATGAAAGATAACGAAAAACAGAATGGTATATGAAAATTTGTTGATATTTATATATTTGCAGCATAAAAAAAATCGCGAAATTTCATACCATGAAAAGTGTTGTGCCATTTCTACAAGTTTGGTACCTAAACGATAAAGAAAATTTCAAACATGGTTTTGGTGAAATAGGAAAGACAGTTGATCAAAACTGCTTAAAATGACGACACATTTCAATAAAACACTTTTTGGCACTTATCTTAGGGTCAATAGAAATTGAACATATCGGTATCAAGGATCCTCTGTAAATGAAAAAAAAAATGTAAAACGGAAGAAAATAGATTTCTAACTTTATGCCAGAAGATATTCGCTTTCCAGTTTTGTTGGAAGTCAATCTTCTTCGAAGATTTTTGCCCCTGGAGGTAGGCACAACCATAATATGACAAAAGTATTACGAAAATAGTCAAAAAACTGCGTCGATTCACTCCGTTTGAAGGTAACAATCCAGTTTCATGAGCGTAAATAATTATTTACCTATTTTCTGCTTATTTACATGTTCATTATTTTTGCGAAATTCAAAGGCTTAACGAAGTTTGCCGGGTCAGCTAGTTATATATATAGTTGAAATCTTCAGATTTATAGTTAGCCGAGAAGCAATCAGATATATAGTTAAATATAGGCGGAATATTGTTGGAAATACTATACTTTTTTCTCCGTGAACTTATGCTACTAGGCTGGTTGCTTTTATACCCTATGTTGTTATTTAGTTTTGCCATACACACAAAATTTTCGAGGCCGAAAATTAGCAAAATTTTGCTCAAATTTGACCAGCTAGAAATTTAGCAATCAATTTAGCAATATTTTTTTGCTAAAATATCAGCAAATATGGAAAAAAGTTAGCCGCCGGAATGTTTTACTGAAATTTTAGCAAAAACCGGTGATAAAGATCGTGCAGGATTTGAGCCTGCAAGAATTATTATTTTACTTCTGGAAACACATGGAATGTATAATATTTTCAATCAAATACAAAAACTGTGTGTTTTTCATATTATTTTTAATTTTTTCGGAATTTGCACTAAACACTTTTTTGTCACTAACATTTCGATAACTTTCCAGCGGGGAACGGGCTATTTTCCGAATGTAATGTTACCTCCCAAGTAACCAATAAGCCGTAAAAAATGGCGCTTGTTCGGCTCTATATTTGATTATAGAAAATGCCTTACAAAGCCAAGCAGCATTCAATTCCTCCAAAGGGCTGCCCTAAAGCCGGTTTTGGCCTGTAAATCGGCCAATATACAGCCAATGGGAAAATGTCAAAAAATTTCTTCAGTGGGTACAACCCACCGGGGGAAAGAAAAAATAAAAAATAAAACTTGTTTATGTTTCATCTTTTTTTGACTCTACACTACACGTCCTTAACTTCTATCTCTCTCATCCTTCCTTTTTTATCCCTCTTAATCAACGTAGTTTAGGAACTGGAATCGAACCTTTAAACTTTTGCGGCTAAGTGTTCAATCGCCACTTTGCTCAATAGCCTATCATAGCAATGCATGGGTCTGAGAAAATTTGTCGTATTTAAATGGATGAATTCAAGTCCATTTCTTATCAGGGATTTCGTCAACATAAACTTTTGCATTAGGTTAAATTTCTAGATATGAATAAATGCAAAACTCTCTGATTAAAACAGGGCATTTGTGGATTTTGTTTTTCATTTTATTTTTACAAAACCTGAGAAAATTTATAATTTGTAAATCTTTCAGTCTATTTCAATTCCAGAATGGATTACAAAAACACTATTCTGGACTTTTTTTCACTTTGCACGTATCACTAAAATGTTTTACAAATGCAGCTCATACAGCAACTGGCGATTTCGTTCCTGTGAGACCTTTCGGTTGGAGTTGTGCTGCAGAGGAAGCGATGATTTTCAGCCGCTGCCGTGTTATGGGCCCCGATTGCCGGGTGTTTTTCAGCGTATGATCCAGAGCGAAGAGGATGAATAAAAAAGGATAAAATTAAAAAAAGCGGTTCTAATTAGGATGTTGCTGATAAAGAAGCCAGGAAACTTACATTTTCTTTCCAAGTCTGAACAAATTGCCAAAGTAAACATAAATGCAGATCTTCTTCCAGAGCCCAGTCATTTTTTTCTGTCTTATAAATGACATTAGTCAGGCTTTGACGTTAATGTCACCAAACTTGTACCCACAGGGCTTGAAAACCTTAAAACGCTGCATTAAATACCAATTTAGGGCCTATTCTGCGGCTTCAATCTCATAGAGCCTATTGGCATTTGAAAATATTGTACACGGCTTAAAGGCACTGCAATGCTGTTATTCGTCCCAAATGCGGCTTATAACAGTGCTAAATGGTTTGTTGGGCTGTATGCTTCCGTTGTCGATTTGGCCACCTTTTCGTTGTCCACTTGGCCACCAAAGGAACCGTCGGTATCAAACTTCCAAACAGCACTGACTTTCTTCTTAGCGGCGGCAAAAACGGCTGCTGCCAAAATCAGAAAGCGGCCAACGAACTTAGTTTTTACTAAAATCAAGCAAAAATCCCTTTTTGCTATCGTGTCAGTAAAACGAGTCCAATTGCTAATCAAAAGTAATCGACTATTTTTGCTAAGTGGAGGCTCAGAAATTTTGTGTGTAGCAACCACAACGTCTAGGATATTTATATACTACGTACATAGCAACTTGAGTTGCTATGCTACTTATATACAAATAGCTGTGAATCGCTGACTGCTATGATTTCCAACAAAAAGTTTATATGGACGACCCCTTTTGCCGACCCCTGACTCCGAATTCAATACCTGAAATCGATTTTTTATCTTTTAAAACCTCCATGTGCAAATTTTCATCATGATCCGACGAAAAATAACGTCAATAATGCGAAAACAATAATTGTTTTGTATGGACGACCCCCTTCAGAAGGGGTCATCCGAAATTCTGAAAACATTTTTCATCATTCCTGGTCCTAATGAGCATCCATGCCAAATTTCAGCTCTCTAGCTTTTAAAACGGCTGAGCCTATAGAGGAAAAACAAACAAACAAGCCCACAGAAATTGCTTTTTATATATAGATAGATTTTCAGATTTTCACTTTATTTCCTAACTCAAATTATTTAATTATTTTCATGAATTACCCAATTATGAGTGAAATGAGTTAGACGTGAGAAAAATTGTCTGCAAGTTTCTATTCAGCCGCACGGAAAAATTGAGTTACTTATAAAATGTATTTCAATTACACCCTCATTATTAGGGTAAGAACACTATATATTGAACACCATCTTTGGGATTCAACACATTTGTGGCCAATAAATAATAACGAAAGGTTTTTCTGATAAAATTTTGATAGCGTAGCTTAAGCCTATTTCTCTGCTTCGAATCGATATAGTTTTTTCGTGGGAATATGTTTTGAAATTATTATTTAAGCCTTTTTATTCATATTAATTAAATTACTTTTGTCCCAATGATTAAACACCATGATTCAAATATTGAACAGGCAATGTTCTAATTATTGAACACGTAAACATTGAGAATCATTGCATATATTTAGGGGTATTTCGCTTAAGGTCGAATTCACAGTGAGCGCGAAGCGAAGTGCGAAGCGAATTTCCAATTCGCACGAAAAACCGCTTCTCATTGAAACACGTTGAAAAAGCATCGACCGGCCACAGTGCAAGCGAATTTTCGTGCGAAGACCCGGCTCGATCGCGTGAATTCATTTTGTTCATCCGGACATACACTGAAAATATTCTTTCGAATATTTTTCATCGCAAATGATTATCAAAAAATCTTTTTCAAAAGTTTATTTATTTAATTTTCATTGCCGTTTCTGTGTTGGTTATGAAAAATGCACGGTTTTTTAAAGCGGATTTTTGAACAAACGCGGTTTCAGTCTTTTTTAATTGAAGCTAATTCTAACTGGCAATAAACGTTCGGCATAGGTGTATAGGGTGAAGAGATTGAACGGATAGAAGTTGGAATTCGTTGTCCGACGGCATCTTGAAATCCAATATGGCCCCTTCCTCTCAACTTTAAAATGCTGGCAGTGACTGAAAAGCACATGAAACACCCACAATAAGGGTATTGGATGAAAGTGCTCAATAAGTAGAAGTCGAATTTGGCTGTCCGACGCCATCTTGAAATAAAAGATGGCGGTTTCCGCTAAATTCAAAATGCAGTAAATAACTGAAAATCGCATGAACCATCCACAATATAAGAAATAAGTAAAAGGGATCTAAAAGAAGATGAAAAATAATTGACAAAAATTTAACAAAAATTTTAAGAACACTGCAAAAAAGCACTCAAAAAAATAAACAAAAATATGACAAGTGTTATAAAAATAAAGTAATATTGACAAAAATATAACAAAACTGTGGCAAAAATATGAATAACAAAACAAAATAATAACAAAATAATAACAAATGACAAAATTTTGAATAAAACACGAAAAATGTGCTGAAAAAATTATGCCGAAAAATATGACAAATATTACAAAATTAGACAAAAATATGAGAAAAAATTCACATAAATGGCAAAACTATGACAAATGTGAAAAAAATATGACAAAATCATAATCAAAATTTGACAATAAAATAACCTGACAGAACTTATATAAGGATAACTACTTGACTACTAATTTACAAAAATGACAAAGTAATAAAAACAATTTACAATAAAATCACAAAACTGACACATATATAAAACTATAAAAAATTATTTCAAAGGTGGTAAAAATATGGCAAAAATTTGACATTAAAATGAAAAAATAAGACAAACGGGCTAGAATATGACAAAGTACTGGAAAAAATATGACCAAAATTTGACAAAATAATGACAAAAAACTGACAAAATTATGAAGAATGAGATAAAAATATAACAAAATACTTTTAGTGCTTTTAAATATATGTAAAAAAAATTACAAAATGATGACAAATACGACAGTAGAATTACAAAAGTTTAACAAAAAATGACAAAAATCCTAAAATATAATGAAGAATGTATTACAAATATATGGCAAATATGACGAAAAAATGACAAAATATGACAAAGACAAATCTATGGGCTTGTGATATGTGTAGCTCAATTGGCGAGTTCAAATACAAGAGTAATCATCGAACACAGTTGTACCGGGTAAGACTTTCAGTATGAAGAGAAGATGGTAAAACGACTATAATCGAACAAAAAAAGAAAACTATAAAAAAAACTTACATTCAAATGAACAAAAATCTGACAGAACCATGAAAAAAAAACGACAAAATGCAGATTTATGTTATTTTATAGCAAAATTTTGTCATTTTTGTAATTTTTTATTAGTTATTATATTTGTCATATTCATATTTCATTTGTCATATTTTCCATAATGTTGTCAAATATTTGTCAAAGTTTTTATTTCGTGTTTTGTAATTATTGTTATTTTTTGTTATTAAGTTTAGTCAATTTTAATTATTTTTTGTCAGATTTTTTAAATATTTTGGTCATGGCTTCACCATTTTAATGTCACATTTATCAAAGTTTTGGTATATTTTTCTAATATTTTTGTAATATTTTTATCACCTTTGCCATATTTTTCTCAAAGTTTTGTCAGCGTTTTGTAATTTATGTTGTCATAATATTGTAAAATTTCTTTTCATAATTTTGTTATATTTTTGTCATACCCAAGCAACCAAAAGTCGCGTTTTTACTTAAAGATGGAACTCCGAAGTTCACATTTGGCTGAAAAAATGTTTTACGGGAACTTCAGGTGACTCTTGTCGCGTAAAAGTTACTCAGGAACTTCCATCGCCCTTTGAAAGGTTAAACTATCGATAACAGAACTTCTAGGCGCTTTCAATGGAACTTCTTTCAAGAAGGTCGATAACGTTCGCGTAACATTCCAAAACGCACCATTATGATACTTGAAGGTGTTTTAAAGAACCTATATGGGAAATCTAAGCGACATGTCAAAAATGTTTTTCAAGAAGGTCGATAACGTTCGCGTAACATTCTAAAGCGCACCATTAAGATACTTGAAGGTGTTTTAAAGAACCTATATCGGAATTCTAAGCGACATGTCATAAATGTTTTTCAAGAAGGTCGATAACGTTCGCGTAACATTCTAAGGCGCACCATTAAGATACTTGAATGTGTTTTAAAGAACCTATATGGGAATTCTAAGCGACATGTCAAAAATGTCTGTCAATTTTTTGTCATGGTATTTGTTTTGTTTATATCTGTACTGATATTTACAAATGGAATTCAAGATTTTTTCGAATTTTTCTTATAAATGTTAAATAAGATATTCGAATAAATTTTGATGATGCGAATTTTTGTTTTGATTCATATTGTGTACTGAAAGTCCTTTGAACGAAATAAGGTACCTTCTATTGACCAACCCACTCAATCATCTCAAATGACATTAAGTTTAAATACTAATCATTACAGTGGCAATTAGCTATTGATGGATTGGTCGAGAGGCTGATGAGTTTCATTGCAACCTAGAGAGCAGCGGTTCAATTCTCTAGGCGTGTAAGCAGCTTTTGTAATCAAAACAATATAATAAAAATCAATGAGATAGACCATGATAGACCGGCAACCTAGCAATCTGACATGTGGTTGTCAGAGCAATCTGTCACTCGGATTTTTTTTTCGGCGCGTAGAAGTTTCTTGACATTCTCTTAGAAGCTGAATAGCGTTCTCTACAGCCACCTAAACGAACTTGAAAGTAGCTTTAAGAACTTAAATTTTGGGCTGATTAGCATTCTCTTCAGACACAAACGAGAGCTGATTAAGCTTCTATGGAACCTTTTTAAGGGAATTCTGGTTGCTTGGGTAGTTTCTGTAGATTTTTTTTTCATGCACTTTTCTGTCATTTGAAATATTTTAAAGTTGAGCGGAAGCCGCCGAATTGGATTTTAAGATGGCGTTTCATAGCGTCAGACTGCAAAATTCGACTTCTACTAATTGATTCCTTTTACCACTGCTTTTACCTAATACCCTCATTATGGGTGTTTTATACGATTTTCAGTCATTTAAAGCATTTTGATGTTAGGCTGAAGCCGCCATCTTGGTTTTTCGGAATTAACGCGGAATTTTTTTTTTGCGCGCGCGCGTAATCCCCGCTCACAGTTTTGATTCTGCAAATAAATTTGCAAAGATTTTTTCACATGTGATTAGTTTTTGCAAGACACAGGTTTTTTTCAGTGTTGAACCGCTTCGCAATTCGCGTGCACTGTGGCCGGCCTTCAAAAACGAACTTGCGAAATTCATCCGGTGAATGAATATTTCGCTTCGCAGTTCGCTTCGCGCTCACTGTGTTCGTACCACACAGTGCAATAGTATGCCTTGCAGGGGCGATTTTGGTTGAGCTAGCAACCAAGAAACAGTTTGTTTACATTTCCAAACCCCAACCGATGTTTGTTCAATAACTGGTACATGCATTTCTTTACGAAACAAGTACTGCAAGATTGAACGTTCAATAACTGAAACATTGGCGTTTTCTGTGATCCAATGATTGAACACTTTAATTTGTTAAATTTTAAGAAAATAAGGATAATAAAGGCAGCCACTGTTCCAGAAATCATTCAAAAAGACTTTGTTGAAAACACTCATATCATTATCTTAGACGTTTATTTGTCTTTTATCCAATTTTTCCCCCAATCAAAAAAAAAAGGCTGTTTTCTTCATCCAGTCGAAAAACCAAGCACACATATTCAAGTTTCAGGGATGGTGGCTTTAAGAGTCCGAGATTCTTGATAAAAATTTGAACAGAGGTAGAAAATGCTTCAACGGTGGCACAACGAATTTTGATTCATTTTTCTACTGTATATTACTGTTTTAATTGGTAAATGTTTTACTAGTGTTCAATATCTGGTACCTGTTCAATAACTAGTGCTTCTACCCTACTAATCGGTTGTTGCTCAAAATTTGTGTTTCCTCAATTCAATTTTGGGTAGTTTTGGGTTGCCAATACCCTCTTAATAAAAAGAATAGTAGGACCACTAGAAAGATTAGTAGGAATCCTACTTGCCGCCTACTAGCCATCCCATTGTTTTGTAGTGGAAAATGGCCCAACCGATACAGTAGAAATGAAATTCCCGGTTCAAAATGACAGCTCTCGTTGACATCTGTCATGGTTTGATTGTATTGGTGTAACGTGTATGCTCATGTGTGAGTGCATTGAAAAATATAAATGCGCGTGTATTAGTGCGAGCTAAAAATAGGATTCGGAATTTTCAAACAAAAATGAATAAAACAAAAATTATTTTTAAAACTTTTCATTAATTTTCACTTCACATTATCACTATTTGAATTAACACATATTTTACTTCTTTATTTTATCCTTTGTTATCATCACTGGTCACGTCGATAGCGCCCGATCAGTAGACGCGCAATGATCAAATTCCTATGGCTTCCGGCCGTGATCATCTCCGAAACAATTATCACTTGAAACTTGTTTTCCGGAGCCACAGGTCCCTCGAGCTATCCTGTATGGAGAAAGAAACAAGTCCGTTAAATTAAAAAATAAATACATTTTTTTTGACTACTTACAACATGCGATGCTTTAGGTCGGAAAAGAAAATCTTGCTGTGGCATTTGCATCGGCCATAGCCTCTGCCACCTCCGCGATTCCTCCGACTGGTGGTTGACCATATTTTGGAATTCAAGCATCCAATTTTTACGCTAAAAATGAAAAGAATACATTAAATGAATTTTCACTTAAAACTACATGCAAAAAGAACTCACCATTTTACTATATTCGGGGCCTAAAACAGCTCGGTAAATTCCCGGAGCTGATTACATGCATCCTTTCCCGCCGAACTATGCTGCTTTAATGACGTGGTCGAAAAAACCGTTGCTAAAGAATTTCAGGCCTGCTTGGATCACACATATTCACAAGCAAAATGTTGTTAAAATTATCAAATAGTGTTGTACAGGAAGAGGACTGAGTTAATTAAAGTTGTGTACGTTCAATCGGTGAAATCAGCTGACTGGATCTATGCACGCTTAGAGTCAAAACCTCAATTTATGGCATTGAACGCAGCCCTACGCGCGAAATTTTTCTCTTAACAACACACTCATCTGGCGCAACCCCTTATAGTGTAGTTTTGACCCGTTATCGGAAAAGACTGGGTTAACTCCTTTTTCATGTAAAGTCCTTGTACCCCTTATAGTGTACACAGCATGTACGTCAAAGCAGAGGTGAAAATTAGTAATGTAAGCATGTAAAATCTACACATTATTTTGGAAGCTCGCTCTGCGATGTCAGCCCTTTGATGTTAGCCCTTAAAGTGTCAGAAGGATGGAAAGAAAATAATAAAAACAAATCAGTTTGTTTTGAATTTCTGTATTCGGCAAGGTATAATTTTCATGCTCCTGTTACAGAATAGGAAAATATTCAATCAACTCAATCAACTGAACTGATCTTTCAGCATTAACCGATTCATTGAATCGTCGAACGAGATCTGTTACGGCAGAAAGAGTTCTATATTCTGAATGACAAGTTAAAAAACTACCCTTTATTTAGTAAGCCAGCTCTTCTAAATAATGTGTAAAATTGATTCGAGGAAACGACACTTTTTTTGACAGATCTCGGCTGTTCGCAATAATGGGTCAATTTTACAAGTTTAAGGTGTTGCGCCAAATGAGTGTGAATGATCCGCATTGACTGGGTATACATATGTGAACTAAAATTCGATTACGCAGCTCTGTATAAAAAGTTTGTTGTTGTTGGAAATCTACGGGGATGTCAAAATTTATCCAAAAAGCTTTCGGTAGCCGTTGGTACTTGACCGCAAACAATTTAAGTTTTCAATTGAATTGCTCAATTCGTTTACGAAAGTCATTAAATTTGGGATCATTGGTCTTTCGTTTGCTCAATGATTTATTTTGAGCCGAATCCAGTACTGCATTGAAAAATAACTAGAAAACAGGGTAAGTAAAACTAAAAAAATTGAATCTTCTGTCGCCCGGCAAAGAAGAAGCTTTGCGGAAGAATAAAAAAATAATCACTTAAGTGATAACTAATAAGTTTATCGCATTTCACGGAGAAAAAAGTATAGTATTTTTAACAATAATCCACTTTTATTCAATCATATTTCTGATTATTTCTCGGCTAACTATAAATATTAAACTTTCAATTATATATACAATAGATTATCGGATTGTTTTTGTGTGTCCATCAATGCATATAATAGATTCAATTATACCGATATGATTGATTTTGCGCATTCAACTATAAATATCATAGATTCAACTACATTTGTATGATTGAATTTCTTCATTCAACTATAAATATGATAGATTCCCCAAGCAACATTTTAAACTCTTGAAGGTTTTATAAAAAAAAACGATGGTTTTATAACGGGATGGAGAAAGTCCTATTAGCCGTAAAGCGTATTCTGAGAAGATCATTATATAAATTCTCTTCAGGATAGCTACAGAACCATTACATAACCTGAATATGAAACTGATATAAATTTCAGGATGATTTTTCTCATCCATTAGTATTTCGGTTTAGAAGATCGCTATACAACATTTACAAAACCTACTTACAAAACCAAAAGCTATTTAGTCCAATAGCAGCATTGAAAACGGCAATAGAAAATGACATTTCACATCCGACTAGAATGTAAACAAACATATCGCAGTAAATTTGTATCTATTCTTTCGCTGGAGAAATTTTATTATAAAGTAGTTTTTTTGCTCCCGTGTGATTCGATAGCACATAGCATGGGCAAGCTCTTAGAAGGCAGAGGATATCGGGCATGGGTGGTCAAGATTTGCGGTAAGGATACTTCCAATGACTAAAATAGATAAAGGTGTCATATCAAATTTCTTCTAGCCGTCAACAAAAGGCTGTCAACCTTATCGAATCGTCATCAGTTCGAAAAGAAATTAGAGATGTTGATTTTGTTTTAAAGTTGTTTTTGTGCTTTATCAGTGTCCGAAAACCCATAGAAAGAAATACAAATAACTTCGAGAACCGCAAAATTTAAAAAGAAACACTGTACAATGCATCATTTTTATATTTATCACTATTTGCACTTTAAACACATAACAATAAGCATCAATAACACTTGCGTTTAATTTAATTTTCTTCCGATTCTGCTGCAATTTCAATTAGTCATCGATTTTCCAGATTTGCTGTCATCAGCAGGCAAGGACACCTGCGATTATTGGGATCTTAAACGTGCTATTTCCAAAAACAGAACTGTTCTCCCAGCCGTTTCCACCATCCACTTTCCATTCGAAAGACGTTCTGCTCCTCCAACAAACGAAGAAGTCTTTTCCCAGGAACCTGTAACAATGTGGATTATATGCTTGTGCTTCCTAAGGATAATAATTTAATATTTACCTGGGAATTGCAAGGCGTTGCGATCCATATTTGCAGCTATTTGGCCCCGATCGGAAGCTGCAAGAACTGCGCCTTAACGGAGAAGGAATTTTCGGATTTCGGATAGAAGGATTGTTTTGTTTTTATAATGAGGCACTGACAGCTGTACTGAAACAAATTGATTTGGTGTTTTCGAAGGTAACAACACTACAAAAGGTTCGCGATAAGATGTTTTGGTTTTATAATGACATTCTGCCGGAATAATTGATCTTATAAATGGTTTGTTCAAGTGAAATAAATCTTAACAATAAATCGCCATTTTCTGATGAAATTTCGAAAATTTCAGATTAATTTTTCAATTGAAATTTCCATTGTAGAGCGATATTTTCTTTAAGATGCAACAAATAACGGCATTAGTACCAATTATTATTTGAAATAATATCATAAGAGACCAAAACATGGACATTGAAATTTATTCGAATTTTCTCATAATTAAGTAATATTTATTGAGCTATACTATTTCTTTTTATTACTGGGGGGCGTTTTTTATTTAGCAGTTTTTACAAAAACTAAGCGATAAAACTAGAAGCGCAACAACTTTAACCATGAGAAATGGGGAAAATATCGATTATGATATTCGATAGAATTAAAATAAAAGTCGTTCTTGAATGTTTGGCGTTATAAAAACTCAAAATTATTTCAAGGTACTGAGTCAGATTATTTTATTTTAATCAATACCATTTCAAAACCCTTTTGCGGAAAAAAAATTGAACGAATTTTTGGTTCAGTGCGAAAAGGAACGATTATCTTGAAACAGCCTTGAGTAAAACCTTTTTCAGTCCATATACGGCTGTATAAAGTTCTTCGGATGGGCACTTCAGAACCTCCTGTAGGTGGGCCCTTTTACACTTATAGGTGTTTTATATATGTTTTAATGGGGTTTATAAAGCTGAACGTTGTTTTATAGCAAAGTTTTGAAGTGCCCTTCCAGTGTCTAATAAAACTTAAATTGTTACTTGGGTTCAATTATACTAATATGATTGATTCTATCATATATATAGTTGATTCAATTATACAAAAATAATTTTTTTTTTTAATAAATTCTTTATTTGAAACGGCTCATACCTTCGAGCTTTAAGGAGCCAAACTCGTTTTGTTTGATTACAATTGTGTGCTTACACGGAGAAAAAAGTATAGTATTTTTAACAATAACCCACTTACATTCAATCATATTTCTGATTAATTCTCGGCTAACTATAAATATTAAACTATCAACTATATATACAATAGACTGTCGAATTGATTTTATGTGTTTAACAATACATATAATAGATTTAACTATATTGATATGATTGATTTTGCGCACCCAACTATAAATATCATAGATTCAACTACATATGTATGATTGAATTTCTTAATTCAACCGTAAATATGATAGATTCAACTATAAATGTATGATTGATTCTATTATATATATAGTTGATTCAATTATACAAAAATAGTTGATTCAATCATATTTATAGTTGATTCAATTATTGTGCATTATAGAATTAAAAGTTAATTTTATTTGATTTAATCCATATATATATATATAAGTCATCATATTTAATATTGATTAGCTGCTATACCATGCTAGAAAATCATTTATTATTGATTTAATTTACAATACTAACATGAACTGGCTCGTTCAGCTTCCGCCATAGCTGCCATCGGGTGGTACGCTTTGCATGTACCGGGGTCCTCGCTTCGATCCGAAATTTTCCTTCCAGCGGTGAACTGCCGCTTACTGCCCCAGCCTGAAGGTCCTCGGATCTCAGCAGCAGGATCAGAAAGCTGCCACACCATCGCTGCCATTGGGTGGTCCGCTTTCCATGTAACAGGAACACAATCACGGGGACCTCGCTTCGGTTCGAAATTTTACTTCCAGCTGGATAACCACCATGCAGGGATAAACCTATAAGAGGGGAACACAGATTATAAAACGCTGAAAATAATTAAAAATTGTTATTTTTTCAATATTACCCGCCGCGTTTAATTCGCCTTCGTTGGTGAGTGAGCAACCAATTCCCGATCGTCGACAATTTCGGTTCCCTGATGACGAATTTCCTGATGACACAATCTATCATAACAATATAATTTTATTTACTATATTTATGGTTCAAGACCTAGAATCAATCATACATTTGTATTTGAATCTATCATATTTACAATTGAATCAATTATATCACTACAGTTGAATCTATCATATTTACAGTTGAATTAATTATACCACTACAGTTGAATCTATTATAGTTATAGTTGAATGCCTAAAATCAATGATACAATTGTAGTTGAATCTATCATATTGACAATTGAATCAATTATACCACTACAATTGAATCTATCATATTTACAGTTGAATCAATTATACCACTACAGTTGAATCTATTATATTTATAGTTGATTGCCTATAATCAATCATACAATTGTAGTTGAATCTATCATATCTACAGTTGAATCAATTATACCATTACAATTGAATCTATTATACCACTACAAATGAATCTATTATATTCATAGTTGATTGCATAAGGTCAATCAGCAGTTTGTAGTTGAATCTATTGTATTTATAGTTGAATGCATAAAATAAATCATACAGTTGAATGCATTATATTGATAGTTAATTGGGTAAGGACAATTAGAAGTTTGTAGTTGGATCCATTATATAAATAGTTGAATGCGAAAAAATCAACTGCATTTCGATTATTGGTATAACAAGCTGAAATAATTGGAACAACTGTCGTCTTTTTTCTCCGTGTATATCTAGTTCACTTTTTAAAGAAAAAAGAAGATAGATAGGGAAATGAGGGAATAGAAAGAATTATATACGGAGATCAATAGTTTTAAGGAAAAGGTATATTTCAAACATATAGTCCAAGTCCATCACAGCTAACACATCCCTCACTGGAACGTCATACAAAAATAATTGATTTAATTATATTCATAGTTGATTCAATTATTGTGTATTAAGCGGGCCATAGACTACACAAATTGGCCTGTACAAATTCGATGATTCCACGACGATTGTTTGATCTATGCTCGCCCATACACTATACAAACATATTTCACGCGAACACAAATGATTGCTGGCGAAAACAGCAACAGTAACAAAAAAAACCATCTCCACCCCGGCTGGGAGAATGTTTTGTACAAAATATTTCGATCCCGACCGATTTTACTCCAACCGTTTGGGCGCTCATTCAAGCAGTGCCATACACTATGCAAATCGTGCTCACAGCGACAAAATTTCATCGAATTTCATCGCATTTGTACAAATGTTGTGTAGTCTATGGCCCGCTTTATAGAATTAAAAGTTAATTTGATTTGATTTAACTCATATAAACAATTAGGAAAAAAGTAGTTTCGGATGTTTTATAAGTTTTTAATATTTCAGATGACTCAGAACCTTTATTTTAGGTTCCGAAATGAAAACTAGGAGAAGAGAAGGAACATTGTATATTTCAAAATTAATTTTCCATTTTTATGATTAAACACCTAAAATTACTTAAAATAAAATATAAATTATTAATTTCCTTTTAAATAATGTCCGCATTTTCTTTCTGAACTCTTGCAACGATTGATTCGGATAGACGTCTGAACATTCCTAAATGGATGGTTTTCATCTGTTCCCGTTCGAAAGATTTATCTGCGTACAAGCAGATTGAAAAGCAGTTGTCTGGCATTACGACTTAAAACGTCTGAAAGAGAAATAAAAACTTTTAACATCCAGTATAAATGAATAGGCGAACAAATATCAGTTTTTTCGGATTTTCTTAGGTAAATAACTCTCAAACCTCGTTATTTGTAGTTATCTTTAAACTATAGTATGGATAAGTTAACAGAATTAAAGTTGAAATGGAATATAAAGAAAATTATAAAAACGACCGGGCAGCAACCTGTTTCCATGCCTCTGATGCTCTTGAATGATTATCAGAAGGTAAGGAATTAAACATGAGAATATTTTCTTCCTCGACGAAGTTTGAAATTTTCCCATCCTATCAGAGACAATTTTCTCTTCGCAGACCAGTGATAAATTAGTTTAATATATAAATGAATAATTCTTACCTGAACTTTAAAATCCTGATGTCAAAAAATTTATCCAAATTGGCCTTATCATTTCATCAAGTTTATGGACCAAATGGTGGTCATCTGATGCAGAGCCTGGCTTGAGACGATACATACACTCGTAGGCGGTACCAAGCTCGGAACGTTGTTGCAGCAAAGTTTCGACCCCATCCTGTATCAATTCGGACTTCGAAATGACAATCAGCTGGACGTCCAATGTTAGTGCTAACTGAACGAGCAATAATCCGCAACCGCTAACAGTACTTGTGGGGTGTTGGCTTTGGAATTCAGACGATGACGTGTCGTATAGTGACTTGACCCGAATCTGTTAGCAGCAAGAATGATTTTTATTTATTGATACGTTACAATGTTGGCATTTTGGCTCCCATAATCAAATAAATGAGAGATCTTAAAGAAATATCTAGATTTTAAAATTAAGAATTGAAATAAAAACATTTTTGAACTTACCAGCCGGCTACCATTGAACATTTTATTGTTCGTTTTTGTCAGCAGTTTTCGGTCATCTTTCAGGGGCCACTTTTTAGTTAATAAGGTCATCGTACCGCGATTCACCCACCGCATGGAGCGGGTGCCGCAGGTAGAAATGAAGTTTCTTATACCGTATTTTTTTTCACCTGGAGGCAAACTAGAGGCAACCTAGGTTCGCTCTAACTGCTGTCATCGTGCTCATTTATTGCTCGAGAGGCAACCTAGGTTCGCTCGAAAAACGGACGGAGTCGCCCTGAGAAGAAAGTCAGTTTTGCGAGAAGTTCACCAATACTCTCAACGTTGTTGTCAAAACATTAAACAGCTGTTTTTGGCTGAAAGTAAAACAGTTGAAATAATGAACGGGAAAATGATTATTGCCGCGATTTTGAACCTCTCAGCCAAGCAAAATCGTACTATCTGCTGTCCAGTGCAATCCGGACACGAAAAAAGGCAATCCGGATGTGAAGAACCGAATGAAGAAATCTAGAAGGGAGAACAAATTGACAGCTGCATGTAAACATTGCGGTCGTTCTCACGCACACCTACGTATGGAATAACTCGAAACCCGAAAATCATTTTTTTATTCTGACAGTTCTAGATCCAAATCCGGAATCGAAAAAAAATACGCCATTAGCTTTGAAACCGAGCAGCAGGGCAATTAACAGCGTTAAACCCGTTCCTCCTCCGTTTTGATCACTTTCAGCCAGCAAATGTTCAATATATTTGGTGAAATCTTATCGACCAGGACTCGATCTTTTTTTAGCGTTCGCTGTAGTCCTCGTCCCCGGGCTTGAGCCGGTCACAGTTATCACCGCACGGTTTAATTTTAATGCGCCTCGCGTGACGTGATGATAGTCGAGTCACCAAAAGCTTCGTTCAATCGCTAGTAAAAATCGGTTTCAACTGGTTTCTGTCAACTGATAGATGTTCAACGAGCCAATGTTTTGGTCGAAACAAGTCGGGTCGTTGTTCAATGGAGCGAGTTGAAACTAGTCGAAACCAATCCAGCTCGGCAGCAGGATTAGTTTCGACTTGGTAGAAATCGGTCGAAGTCAATTGGAAAGAGACAGGTGATCAACTGTCAATCCATTTCTACTTGTTTCGACCCGTTTCGACTAGAGTTGATTGAACAGACATAAAGTCACTCTCACACTCATTTGGCGGAACACATCAAATTTGTAAAAATGACCCATTATAACGAACCGTCGTGATCTGTCAAAAAATGTGTCAATTTGTCGGTTCAATATTACACATGTTTTAAAACAGCCCGAGTACGCTTCAGGAAGTGTAGTTTTAGATGTTATAAAAACTTCAACTGCATGTTTTCATTTGGTAAATTGATGGTGACTCGTGGTAAGTTTCGGAATATGTATCAAAATATATATTTAATTTTTTTTTAAATATAAATGACCGTTGTTACAGATCCATCTGGGGCTGCAAAGGATGTGGAAAGTCGCTTGGCAGATCGAAGACGGTAATTCTAGTTGGCACTTCGCCATCGGTCGTATTGAAAAGTAAGTTTTTGCAAATATGAAAGGTTTCCGAATAACCGAATAATTTACATTCTTTCAGCATGTTGATTCCTCAAGAAAATGAACCAGGGTCACAAATCCTATAGGCATATTCTGAACTCAGAGGGAAGTATGGAAAAAGCAGCCAAATTTTTCCGACAATCATTTTTTCCAAAAAAGGATTGTAATGTTTTGTGAAATAAACTAGCAAATTTATTATTTGATTGTTTTCAGTTAATTTTTATTAAGTATTCCTTGCATATGCGATCTTTCTCACTACAAAAATCGGCTCACATCCCCACCGAGCGCAAGCGTTTGAAATAATGTGTAAATTTGACCCGACGACTTGACGTACAGCCTAAGTACCTTATAAAGGGTAAAGGGGCTTTACATGAAAAAGGAGTTAACCCAGTCTTTTCCGATAACGGATCAAAACTACACTATAAGGTGTTGCGCCAAATGGGTGTATTCCAGCAGTCGGTTTAGGTGAGGATTGTCACTTCGGATGAACTTTGTGAGTTCTTACCTTATTATCGTAGTCACCATGGGTGAGAATTGTCGCATTCGGGTGACGATTTTAGGTGAGAATTGTCGGTATGGATGTAGGTACCGACGAGGCAAAAATTTTAACAAAAATTCATGTCAAAAGAGATTTTAAATGATAAAAGGGATACGATAACCTTAGTACTGAACGAAAAAGCTTGTTTGATAAGTTTTCAACTTTATTAGAAGCATTTAAAATTGCAAAGTTAAAAAAGTGCAATCAAAAACGGATTCTGGGTTTTACAATTTGCAATCTGAATATTATTATGCAAATTCGATTGAATTTTATCCAAAATCTGAACCTGGAATGCTAATTGGAATCTGCAGCTAAGGCCTTGATTTTTGTATCAAAATTCCAACCTGAAAATTTTCTCGTTTAATGAAATTGATTATGATATAAACAATAACAGTTAATTGATTGCATTCAGCAAGTTCGTTAAAAAGTGTCCCCATAAAACCGACTTATGGACTTATGGTTAAGTTAATTAAACATGCAGACACATTGAATCATTTTACTTGTTCTTTATTTGTATCAGATTCGAATCATGTTCCATTAATTCGATATTATAGGGCACCATTTTCATATCCGATGTTCCAAGGTATCTTCTTCCGCCGTATAAAGAACGAAATGAACAAACAGACTGGTCGGAATAGTTAAAGACGAACCTGAACACCGATGATACGGCTGATTGTTTCCATGGTCAAAACGATAACCACTAAAATAACCTGTTTTTTCTCATTTCGGGAAACCTAAAATAGGTAGGTCCGACTTTTCCAGGAGAAAAAGCGCCGCCTGGAGGAGGAGGAGCTCCAGGAGCTGGAGCAGCTGCATCGTTCCCAAGAAACACGAAAGTTCTATCAGAAACTCAACGCATCCCGCAAAGGCTTCGTGCCGCAAGCCGAAATGTGCCGGGATAAGGACGGGGGTATCCTGACGGACAATCGTGAGGTGATCAAAAGGTGGAAGCAGCACTTCGATGAACACCTGAACGGCGCACATGCAGGACATCAAGACGGTGGGGGAAGGTACATCGCCGGCGTAGCCAACGACGAAGAGGAGCCACTCCCAACGATGAGTGAAGTTAAGGAAGCCATTCGCCAGCTGAATAGAAACAAGTCGGCTGGGAAGGATGGCATCGCAGCTGAACTCATCAAAATGGGCCCGGACAGGTTGGCCGATTGCCTACATCGGTTGATAATCCGGATCTGGGACATAGAACAGCTACCGGAGGAGTGGAAGGAGGGGGTAATATGCCCCATCTACAAGAAGGGCGACAAATTGGACTGTGAGAACTACCGAGCGATCACTGTCCTCAATGCCGCCTACAAAGTGTTGTCCCGAATCCTACTCCGCCGCCTAACGCCACAAGCAAACAGATTCGTGGGAAGTCATCAGGCCGGCTTCATGGAGGGACGGTCTACGACGGACCAGATATTCACATTGCGGCAAATCCTCCAAAAATGCCGTGAACACCAAGTCCCTACGCATCATCTATTCATCGACTTCAAAGCCGCATACGACACGATCGACCGTAACGAGCTATGGAAAATCATGGACGAGAACGGCTTTTCCGGGAAGCTGATCAGACTGATCAAGGCGACGATGGATGGAACGCAGTGCTGTGTGCGGATTTCGGGTGAATTGTCGAGTTCATTCGAATCGCGCAGGGGGCTTCGACAAGGTGATGGTCTATCCTGCATGATGTTCAACGTGGCGCTAGAAGGTGTTATTCGACGAGCGGTGGGCGAAATGCGGGGCACGATTTTCAACAGATCCAGTCAACTTATCTGCTTTGCCGATGACATAGTCGGCAGATCATCTGCGGCGGTGGAGGAGATCTACCGCAAACTGAAACGCGAAGCAGGAAGGATTGGGTTGATGATTAATACGTCCAAGACGAAGTACATGCTGGCCTGCGGATCCGAGACCGACCGAACCCGCTTGTCCAGTAATAACAAGGTCACGATCGACGGCGACGAGCTGGAGATAGTCGAAGACTTTGTCTATCTCGGCTCACTGGTGACCGCAGACAATGACACCAGCCGTGAGATCCGGAGACGAATTATCAGCGGAAGTCGTGCCTACTATGGACTCCACAAGCAACTGCGGTCGAGAAGACTTAGCCCTCGCACCAAGTGTAACCTGTATATGACGCTCATTAGACCGGTTGTTCTCTACGGGCACGAGACATGGATATTGCTCGAGGAGGACCTGCGTACACTCGGAGTATTCGAGCGACGAGTGTTAAGAACCATCTTTGGCGGCGTACAGGAGAACGGAGTGTGGAGGCGAAGGATGAACCACGAGCTCGCGCGCCTCTACGGCGAACCCAGTATCCAGAAGGTGGTGAAGGCTGGCCGGATACGCTGGGCGGGACATGTTGCGAGAATGCCGGACGACTGTCCTGCAAAACAGGTGTTCGCTACGAATCCGGTAGGAACAAGACGAGCGGGGGCGCAACGAGCGAGGTGGTTAGACCAAGTGGAGCGTGATCTGGCGAATGTGGGGTGCCCGAGGAATTGGAGAACGGTTGCTATGAACCGAGTGAATTTTAGGAATTATGTTCGTCAAGTTATGTCGTGAGACGGAATACTATGTAAATAAAATAAAAATAGGTAGACAGAAATTAGAAATGGTGAGATTAAAAGAAGCAACTTATTTTTCCAACCTGAAATAACTGCTGAGGTTGTCGCAGATTCGGAAGCCTTTTTGCGCACCGGTTTGTGAGACAGCAGTCGCCCCTGCATGCTGTTCCAAGTTTTTGTTGCTCCAGTTTGATGCTGTTTCTGAAATCCGGGCTGGGCTGTAATTTCCACTTTTGTAGCCACATTTGTCCTTTTTTCCACTTGATCAGCTTGCTAACACCGTACAATCCGATAATTGTCCAGGACGGGGCACAATTTTCACTCGTTTATTTTAAATTCAATTTTCAAAACCCGAATCGCGAACACCGGCACAACACAATCAGAGCAAATTTCGCCATTTTTCTAGATGGGTTCATCCAGTCACTCAGCTCGGAATGAGTATCTGTCACTTGCTGTCACCTCACTTAAACCGACTGTCGGAATAAGGTGACAAGAGTCGAGTGACGGTGGGGTGACTCGCCAACTGTCACGTCACTCGCGGCGCAGAATAAGGGCCAGTATTTATCGCGGCAAGAGAAAAAATTAAATATTGATGCTAGTTAAACCAAATATATTTATATTAAAACGCTTTAGATACACTCTAAATTTATTTTACAAAGACCGCAAAAAATATGTATGATAAAATCAAAAGTTTAATCTATTATATTTATAGTTTAATGCCTTATATCAATTATACAATTGTATTTTAACCTATCATAGCTAAAATTGAATCAATTATACCATTACAGTTGAATCAATTATACCATTATAATTGAATCTATTATATCGAAAGTTGGTTGCGTAATGTCAATCATCCGTTTGTAGTTCAATCTATTATATTTATATTTGAATGCCTAAAAATCAACTACATTTTGATGATTGATATAATTAGCTGATATAATTGAAACAACAGTCGTCTTTTTTCTCCACATGCAGTTGAATCTATTGTATTTATAGTTGAATGCATAAAATAGATCATACAGTAGAATGCATTATATTGATAGTTGATTGCGTAAGGACACCCAACAAACATTTTTTGCTGAAAAAAGGCTGAAAAAATATCTTGGTTACTTTTTAAATCAGCAATCTGGCTGAAAGAAGGCCAGCAAAATTCACAAAGAAGCGTGCTTTCAGCCCTTAATAATCTGGATTTGGAGAAATTATCCAGCCAACGTCATCAAACGTCAATTGACAGTGTGATCGAAAAAAAAAATTAAAAAATAAAATGATCGATGTCTGCCCGATTGGCACTCACTTTTCCCCTCTATGTTTTTTGTTTTGTTTTTAACCTGTCCCGAACTTTTAACCTCCGGCTTACTAGTCGCAAGCCGCAGTACGCAGAACCAACCATGAAGTCTTCGGTGCGACGAAAATTTGTCGTTCTTAAACGACCAAAATGCCACTCTGCGGAAAGGAAATGTTTAATGTTGGAATGGTCTTTTTTCATCTATTCGAATCGAGCATGAAATCCTCCCAGTAAACCATTCTACTTTTTAACAATTAAGGTAGTGAGAAATTATGAAAATGGTTTTCATAAGAAAAACAAAAATAATTTCAGGTCAAAAAATCCACCATCATGCATTGCAGTTTTACCACAGTTCATATCAGTCTGTCAAATTTCAAAGGTAGCAGGAATGGTTGAACAAAGGCTGAAAAAATGATACGTAAACTACTCTTCAACTTCTCCCATTAGCTGCACTAAAACTTTTTTTCACGCTGAAACAACACTTACCCGAGCAGACTTTTATGGCAAAATTATACCTTATTTTGCTATCATGCCTTGAAAGTAAAATGAGGTATCGTTTTGCCCGAATAAAGGTGGTACAATGCCAAAATTTGGGTCTCACTTTTCATATATGGATACCTCAATCATGTCAAGTGTAGGTTTCACTGAAACCTTAATGATACCTTGTTTAGCCAACGTTTAAAACAGGTTTTGAGGGCATAATGATGCCACTTTGAGGTATACTTTACTGCCAAAATTTGGCATCGTTGTGATATCAAATCCTGTATTAAAACGCTGCCAAACGAGGCATCATCAAGCTTTCATTGAAACCAAAATTTGGCACCATTGTGCCATCTTGTAATTGAAAACGACACACAAATTTAGTTATTGTATCACCTTTATTCAGGCGATACCGATGGTTTTATTTTTCCATAAAAGTCTGTCCAGGACATATGATGAAAATCGCCTTTAATTATGCAACGAAAAAGAAGTAGATTAAGGTTCTAAAAAATAATGAAAATTAAAAAGCTAAAAGGTATATTTTGGCGTTTTAATTTGCGTTACCTATCTGAAACATGAATATTATTATATCTACTAATTTTGTTGCATAATTAAAGGCGATTCTCTATGCATATTAATTCAGCTGCATATTTTATTTCTTATTCGAATATGTGGAAAAAAACATAAACTGAGAATCAGTAAAACATTTAATTTCACATTCTCATAATTTATTAAATAAATTATCGAAAGAAAATATGAATTAACTACGTGTTTGATAGGTATTTGAATTTAATGTATGAATAATTCTCAATAATGCATCAAAGTTTAGTTTGAAAGCAGATTACCTTGCTATATTTAAGAATAAATCCTTTACAAGTAGACGAGGTAAAAATGTGAGGGTAAGTCCAATTTTGGAAACAAATAAAATTAAAATGCCACTTCGTGATATTCTTCCTATATAGGCTTTTGAAATGCACATTTAGACGTTATACAAGTGATGAGAGATGATCGATGTAGTAGAATTAAACATGGAAACTGAGGAAGAATGCAATACTATAATCGCCTTTACTTATGCAACTCAGATAACATTTACCCAATGTTTCTTGTTTTGTGAATGCATTATACAATTTTTTTGTATCTTTTTCAAAGCTTTTACCGAATAGTTCATTGGATATAGTTTTTATCCCCTATTTTGTAGTTTTGGTTATGATACATTGGTCAGATTTGCCTAAAAATCATCTTCTTATTTCTAACTATTCCAAATTCAAAAAGCCAGATACTGAATATTTACAAAAAAGTTTATCTGAGCTGTACAAATTTATTATTAACAATAACATGAAATTTATAGACAGTTTTAAGAGCCAATCTGTGTGTGTGTGTGTGTGTGTGTGAATGGGCCTCCAGCCCAGCTTAAAATAATAAGTCATAGCCATTTCACTTGTTCAGACAGGTTTTAGCTCAAGCTCGTTTCAATGCCTTCTTCCCGGCAAAACCGCTCATCTTATGAGACAAAATATTATTTGTCAGTTTCTTGTAGACTGGAAAGCGCTGTGCAAAATAAGGATAAGAATAACTATGCAGAATACACAGAGAACCAAGTTCATTACCGAACCAAGTTTAAGGTTGTCGTTGAGTAATTCGGTTCCAGGTTCGTCGATGTTGTGATTTCGGTTGTTCCTTTTAACTTAAAAATCTTCACGATTAAGCCGAACCGCTCATTTCTTAAACGTTCTGTTGTTTGATCCACTAGTCGCTCGGAGAATGGCTTTCTATTCCTACCAAACCCTTCTAGTTCAGTGAGGCACCGATTCTTGTAGCTGTTGAGATATGTAAAAAAAAACAAGCATTATTCATTGTGAAACATAGGAAAGGAGAACATACATTTAAACTAATTCAATTTTGAAACCGTGGCAGATGCTACCAACTTACCTCATAACATCGAAATCGAATGGGGCCACAGGCATTACTCTCTGGCGACGGATCCGATCGACTCGGAAGCCAGCGTTTGATGGCAGTTTTCTCTTGGCACAGTCTATCACATGCCTACAGGAAATGTCCGGATCTAAAAATGAAGGCTAACTCTCAGTTAGAGAAAGTTATTCTACCAATTGCGAAAATTTACAAGTTAGTACTTACCTTAAAAATATACAATTTTTCTGCTCCTTGGTAATGATCATCGCATGCAGCAGGCTCAGTCGGTGGTTCCGGAACAGGGAGTAATCGTGTCTCCTCTGCACCACTCATTGCTGGGGAAGGAATGTGGCTCAGTCAGTCGGTTTCCTTCGTGAATCAACACTTTGGTCATAACAAGGCGCATCCGCTTGCCTATTTTTGTCTCCAGAAGCATCATCACTGGTTCGAGGCAGTTGAATCGATAAAGCCATCGGAGGAGGAAATGCGCAACATGGTTCATCTTTGTCTGGAACTTGCACGCAGCTGCGTTCTAGCAGCCACCGTTGCCGTAATCGGAGCAGCAACCTTCCGTCTACATCACCAAAGTTTAAACGAAACACAATCGACAAAATACCGACCAAATTCACAAACCGAACCAAAACAAGACAACGGCAGAACAAAACAAAACTGATGTTTTGACGTTTCTCTTCTTCTGCCAAACTGGGTTGCCAGTACACTTTTATTTTGTAACAAGGAATTAAGAACTGGTACAACTAAAACCTGAGATCATTCAAAAATGTGTATGTAGATATATATGTAATAATGTTTTGGATAGAAAGTTTTGCTATTTACATCCTTTAATTTATACTATGCTCATGAAATTTCGTGACAGATCCCGGATAATGGGAACGTTTTCGCATTTTGATTCCATGGAGAAAGACGTTGGAGAAAGACGTTATAAATTTTTTTCTCCATTTGCAGAAAATGACCATAATATTATAAAACTTCACTAAAATATACTTCAGATCTATTTTTAAAAAAGGAACAAATTGCTTTAAAAAAAACCTTAAGGATGATGAAACTTTGGATTAACACATGCAACGGTGGCTATATATTTTTCCAAGTTAAACGAACAAAACCTTGAGTTATAATTTGATTTTTTTTTCTATACAATGAATTGTATTTTGCAGACAACAATTTTGCGAGTTATCATTTGATTTTTTCTATACAATAAATTATATTTTTCAGACATCAAATTTAGTTTTCTCTTCACTATATAAACACCTCAGTTTATTTTATTTGTTAGTTTATTTAAGTTAATATCGATTAAAATCTATAATCCTCAATAGTTTTTTTTTTCTTTGTATTCGGCATACATCGAATAGGAAATAATTAAATAACATAACAAACGTTATATTATAATTGAAACGTTTTTTTTTTATTTAAAATAGTTAAGTAAAAGTTCTTTTAGTTTTACTTGTGTTTTTTTGTACCGACTCTACACTGAACCAAATCTGGAAATAAAATTCACTGGGTCATTTCATTAATTTTCAATGTTAATCGCTCAGATACAAAGTAATGATTTATCCAGTACAAGTTATTGGAAAATCCAATAAATTCTACAAGTGTATTTTGTTGATGGAAAACGTACTAAAAAGTATAGGAAAATCTAATGAATACCATGAGCCTAATAATCGTTATCAAATTTATTGGAAAATCCATTAATTTTCACATGTTTATTTATAAATAGAATTCATATTTTGCATATCTAATAAATTTATTAACGATTCGAACCGACTCGATCGATTTGTAAGTTCTTTACTAGCAAGCTCACAAGTTTTTTTGGAAAACATAAATTGGTGCATCCATCATCAGCAACAGCTAGAGCGCCATATAAACTCAAGCGCTCGTGATGAATTTTAAACCGTGTTTATTTGTCCTGCCAAACAATCGCATCGGGGCTGACAACAACGCAAGCAATGAAGGTAAGTAAAAAAAACGGGTTTTTGAAGGCAAAAACATAATTTATCTCTACCCTCCGTTCAGCTCGACAAAGCAAAGAATTATTTTTGACACCATCCTGCCGTACAAACTCCGGAGCCGTTCCAGCGCCAAACAAATTAAACACTGGGCCGGAACAACCAGCACCTCTTCTCAGCGGAACAGCAGCGGAAGTAAGTCTGGCGATAGAAAATAATCACTCGTCTAGTTCCGGATCCACGATTGCGGCTAGAAACACCAGCAAACCAACCGGAATCAGTGGATTAAATAAGGAAATATACTCTGAAAAAAGTGGATCCAAACACTCCCGGCATGCTGTTGGATCCGGACGCGTGGAAACCGCCCAAAGAAATTCTGTGGCTGAAACGGTTCAAACTGCAAGCAAGCGAAAAAGGCAAGTGAAAAAAGTACTTCAGTATTTTGTTTAGCAAAAATTAGAATTTTTCTTTCCTCCTCCCCTAAACTAGCTTGACAAAGTACCAAGCAAATGAAAAAACTCCACCATACATCCTGACAAACATCGCTGCAGGTTTAGCGCCAAACGAGATGAACACTGAGCCGGAATCAGCATCACATCAACAGCAACAGCAGAATAACTTTGCCACAAGGAGTCAGTTGTTCTTCTCATGCGTGGAAGTGGCTCAGTCAGCGATCACAATGGAACAGTGTGGATATGATGGTGACTCCCTCGTTCCATTAGTGATGGATCCGGAAGCCGAGTCTAGTGCTGTTTTCTTCATGAAGTACCGAAGCGTGTGTGCTTGCGCCCTCAATGATTTTGGCTACTGCGACCCATTGCTGGATTTTCTGATCCAGACTGTTAAAAACTACGGCCTCCTGGAAGGGCTTACCCAAGAAATATGCCAACTATGAGGAAACTCATTTTACGATTTTCTGGGACAAGCTCACGGACCCAATTGATGTGCTTCCTCCAGCGTATCACCCAATCAGTAAGTTAGCAATTAGCAACTACATATGTATACTTAATCAATCAAACTAAATTGATTTTTTTCATTAATTAGGCAGCCAGCTACAAACCTGTAGTGATATTCAAAGTTCATCGCTCCAGTAGATTGCGGCTCAAACGGATGTTTTTGATGTATCCCAAGAATTTTACTACGGTACAGAACTCAACGCCAACTCAAGTTCAGATTCGACATCATTTGACAAAAAGGTCAGGCTCCAGCATGGTACATGGCAAGCGTAAATGATAAGTGCAGGTGAGCCGTCTTTTATAATTTCCTTTTAAATTAAATTTGTTCAAGAAACCTCAAAATACCTTGAAAAAACGTGTTCAAATGATGATATGCGTCCAATTTAAGTTTATTGAAATCTTTGTGCTTTACAAATTCAACGATTCGAGAAAAAAAGTATGTTGTTCAATTTGAGAATTTTTTGTCCAGTTTCCTGGACTGTTTGGTTGATTGTTTTTTAACGAATTAGGTATACACGTTTGTTGAAATTCGAATGTTTGAATGAAAAGTTCAAATATTTTATTGGTTAGGTATGTAGTTTCATGACAGCAAATAACTCGTAACTCCTTGCTCAATAATCATCATCATATTCTCACGTGAACTTTCATTACGTGGAATGAAACAAAATGTAAAAAACAGTTATATTACCAAAAAATACTAAAACTTACATAAAGTAGTCGCAATTTCTTTTCATTTAGAATATTTTTAGCCTGAAAATGTGAAATACAAATTTAAAAGTTATTTTGATAACTTTTGCAGCAGTTTTCTGTGATTTCTTGAAATGTGTCATACGACGTAATGGAAGCTCATGCGAGATATATTGGATTTCATTTGTTTTCGCACATAATCGGCACAAGATGTTCATACAAATGTTTGTTTTATTGAATGAATTATGACTGATCTATTTATTCTCAATTTGTTTTCAGATAACAATCGTAAGGTGCTGAAAATATGCGGACACGATAAGGAGCCACACCTCTCATACTTAAAAAGCTTGCTAATCATATACGCATAACATAAGAAAAAAGGTCGATTTATAGATTCACATAGATAGATAATAAATTATTATAAAGCTTCAATCTCAGATTTTTCATTTTTCATAACAAATCAATTTAAAATCGAAAAAAGAGTTTAATACATTCATTTCATTGTCTAGAATCATCCTTTGTATCAAATTACGATTAAATTACTTTCGCTGGAAATTCCAATAAAATTTATCAGAACGCTAAACTATACGCGCAAAATTTTGCGCTCACTAATAAAAAGTATTGGATTTTCTAGTAGTGCAAAAATACTAGAATTCCCAATACTGTTTATAGCCCGATTTTGCTCAGTGTAGAGAGAGCAATAACAGTCGCAGCGACTCAACTGTCAGAAAGAGTTAAATATAAGAAAGAAGGTTTATACAGGTTTACCTTAATGATGCCTGTTGTTGCGATCACCAAATTATCAACACTAAATATGCGCGCACTATGCTGGTAACAAACAGATGTGTTGTTTGTGTTCAGTTCGGTCTTATTTTGAACACCTAATTTTATCTTATTTTACATCACAGAAAATTTAATACCAAATAATGCTATCATTTTTAAATTCCACTAATCTGCGTTATTATGATTGAAACCTTAAAGATACCTCGTTTTGTTATCTTGTAAAATACGAAACCAAATAGTGCTATCATGTTGGTATCAATGTCTTATTTAGGTATTAATTTGGCATCATACTTCGACATATTGATGCTTCTATGAAACCACATTTTGCCATCAGGGAAAATGCGATACTTAATTATGCTATCATTTTGGCATTGATAGCTTATTTTGGTAACTGTTTGCTTTCGATTCAGGCATCAAAGTCTGCTCGGGTTCAGTTTACCTTTATTCAGCCAGCAAGCTGAAACAGCAATCACGCTTTACCTCAGCTTTTGTTCAGCGAGTTGGCGTTTTTAATCAGCCAAAATGTTTGTTGGGCAATTAGAAGTTTGCAGTTGAATCTATTTTATAAGTAGTTGAATGCGAAAAAATCAACTGCATTCCGATTATTGGTATAAAAAGCTGAAATAATTGGAACAACTGTCGTCTTTTTTCTCCGTGTTTAGAATTTGGCCGATATAACTGGTTCAGAATTGGAAAAAGTTATCGACTGTACTGGAGGAATGGAAAGTTCCGCTTTTGTAAACAACACTATCTCTAAAAATTTGACCATTGATGGTGATTCAGCTCAAATGGCCGTAAACGATGGATCACAGGCAGCTTTCCATCGAGATCTCAAATGTCGAAACTCATATTGTTTTTCCTCGGGCGGTTGAAGCAGATTCAAAATATATCATCATGATCAGAAGAAATTGCAACGTTCCGGGAGTTGACGAAGGTTTTGCGACGAAATTAACGCTTTGGAAACCAAAGAGGAATATACAGCATATAGGTATATAATTTTTAACATAATTTATTGTTACATCCAAATAATTGATTCTAGAACATAACCGAATTTATTCTAATTCATATTTCTAAGCGTTGGGAACCAAAACAATTAAACATGAAAGTACCGAATTAAGAATTTAAAAATGTCTCATTCCCATCTATAATATGTCTGTCGTCCAGGACGCAATTCACTGAGGTGGGGGGGGGGGACAAGTATTGCTTTTATTACCACCATTTATGTTACATGTATTTGATCATAAATAATGTTCCTAATAATTATACAAAAAGTTGAAAACATTAAAAATTGTCTCATGTACACTCAATTATGAATGTTTGTTTGTTGTGCTTGAAATTGAATAATAACATTTTCATTCATTCAACAGGTAAAATACGTTAACTACGGGGAATATGTCTTCGAGAGCCAAATTCGACGAGCTGCTTCCTCTTTATCAACCGGATAAGGATGCGCCAAAATTACCCCTGTCTGGAGCTATCCGATGTGCATAGCATAAGGTGTAAACACCGGGAGGATCGAGATGCTGTTATTCCTTTCTGCATAAGCTGTCGCAAGACGCCGGCTGCGTGCTTTTTATTGATACGTAAATATTTGCAATGCAATTCTGATGAAAACAACTCATTTGTTTTTTTTTTTTATATTTTAGTGGCGCTACTGCATCCGATAAGATAACCTGGGAAAGCTGAGTGTTCAGCTAAAAGAACGGCACCGGAGAATATTTTCTTTATCGGGACACGGTCCGAGGTCGCGGTGTCGTCGGCGCCTTTGCTGAACCTGGTCTTCTTGATTTCGATCACAGCTCGCACATTAGCTTGCAGGCACCGTATGATCACAAGTGGAGCACCTTCCGGATGGAACGACGCGGAGATGGTCATATCAAGGGAGAAAACCTGAGGGACAATCCTTAAGACGACAGGTCCGGAACCGGAACCGGAGGAATTACGAAAACTCTTAACGCGTGTATTTTCTACTTCTAAAAATTACAAAGGTTGGGGACGAAGTGAAAAAATAAAAAGGATGACGCAATCTCTCCAACGATGCATCAAGTGCTGCCAGTTCATCTTCTTCTGTTGCGGTGTCGAGGGGCAGATCACTACACTCAACACTCCTCCTTGATCTCCACTCGCGCCGCACCTTGTACACTCCTAGCCGCTAACTAGCCCCATCATCTCGGAAAATTTGGCGATCTTATTTGCTCCAAGAGGCTTAGTCAACGAATCAGCCAGCATGTCTTCAGTGCATAGATATTGCAAACGGATCACTCCTTTGGCACATAAATCTTTTACGAAAGCCTCTTTTGTTTCGATGTGCTTCGACCGCTTGTTGACTCGCTCCGACCGGACGAACGCAATGCACGATTGATTATCTTCGTACAAGGTTGTCGGCTGTTTCTGCGAAATGCCAAGATCCGTAAGTAGACGTCTTAGCCACACGGTCTCCTGTGCAGCTTCGCTGAGTGAGACATATTCCGATTCCATAGACGATAGAGCGACGATGCTCTGCTGCCGGCTTCTCCAAGATATGGCCGCTCCTCCCATCATGAACACGAAACCGGAGGTGGACTTCCGTGATGCATGATTGCCAGCCCAGTCCGCATCGGAATACCCAGTGAGAACGAGTGGGCTTCCATCGAACACTAGCTTCCGGTCGATGGTTCCTCGTAAATAACGGATTACCCTTTTTGCGGCTACCCAGTCTGCCTCGGTAGGATGATTCACCTTGCGACCCAGTATTGCTGTGGCTGCGGCGATGTCAGGCCGTGCGTTGACTGATATGTACAGGAGAGATCCAACCAGGCTTCGATAGTCGTCGTTATTTGGTAGAAGTTCACTTTTAACATCTTCTCTGCCATAGCATTCTTCCATCGGAGTACGAGCGGATTTGGCATCTCCTAGGCCAAAGCGCTGAGCTGTTTGCTGGATGTAGCCTCTTAAACTCACGCTGTAATTACCGTCGACCCGCTCCACTTCCAAGCCAAGGAAGTACTTCAACTCGCCCAAAGCAGTCGTCTCGAAATGCTTATTCAACTCGTCGTGTATCTTATCAATTTCGGATTCGTCTTCAGAGCCCACCACAATATCATCGACATAAAGCAAAATATACCCTCGCTTACCATTTCGCTCCTTTGTGTAGAGGCAAGGATCCGCAGACCCAGACAACCAGAAGTCGTATTTTCTTTTACAGATTACATCGTATAGAATGTTATTCATACCCGAATAGCAAAGACCATGGTATTAAGATAACTGAACAATGATTTTCAATTTAACAATCAATTTCATCGTAGTTTCTTAATATCTTTCAACCACATTTAATTATGAAATCACCATAATTTTCAAAGTCACCGTGAAGTATATCTTAAATTCAAAATATTTCATAGTTGCCGAAAATGACAGAAGTACGGTACCACAATAATTTTCTTGTGATTATTATTGTTACTGTGTATTTCATGGTGAAATTAAAATCCAAACCAAAATGAACATTGTCAAAATTTTGCATTGTTTGCGTATTTACAATTTTTCGTGTAGAGATTTATTTTGATTCCGTGCCCGCGCCATTTTTTAAAGTAACAAAAACTTGATTAATTCAGTGCCAGTGCTATCGTGTATCAAACCGGAAGGATTAACGTTAAAGTAGATATCCATCCTCTCACGGAAGATCCAACTCCCGCTTGGAAGGAACTTTCTAAATCCCAGCATGTCATCAGAATCGATGCAAAGCCTCCGACTAGGAATGTCCCCGCCAACAAGATCCGGGTTGTTTGATGTCGGATACACACTCGCTAACCAACCAGTTTGACATTCCGGATGGAGATATCTCTGTGCGGAAAGTTGCGGTCTTCGATTTCAACAATAAGCTGGGTAAAAAAGTAGCATTTCGAACCCAAATGATGTTTCTAACCAAATTTATTTTTAGAAAAACTTCCGCATAAACACAAAATGGTCACAGCGAAAAATCATGAACTTTTAAGCTTCGATCACACCTTCATGTACCCTTTGAAAATGCTACCGGAGGATGCTGCAAGAAAACTGGTTCTATCATTCTTGACGAAATACCAACACTTGGTAATTCGAAGGTTTGTAAAGTCTTATTCATACCTTTCCTTCAATCTCAATAAATGATTGAATATGGATGTTTCATTCCTAATTTTTATTTATTTCAGGAGAGCCTAACGGAGGTCTTGAAAACGGGAAATTTTTTAACAGCACTTGAGCAACTGCACCTACCTGCAGAATAATTGCATTGAGTTGTGTAGTCTTAAACTTGGCAAGCGGAGTTTTGCAAGTGGGCCTTCAATGTGAAGCGCGGCAAAAATGATTGCCTGGAAAAGTGGGAGAACACTTTAGAAAAGGTTGATATCTTGTTAACACATACGCCTCTCGTTGGTCATGGAGATCTTCGGAAGTACGCGCCGGGTGTGTTGAGTTGCTAACAACAGATCAGCAACGAGTCAAATCACGGTATCACGTATTTGGACATGTTCATGAAGGCTGCAGGATAAATTCCGATGGTAAGATTATTTTTATTAACGCTCCTACTTGTGAGATCAACTATTTACCGAACAACCATCCGATCGTATTTGATGTTACTCTACCAAAAGGTAAATTTCTAGTTAGAAAAGATTAGGATGTTTTTCAATGCCTCTTGCATCGAATACATGTATATTTTTCACAAAACATTTCAAAAGTTTTGTCGCTTGGATTGCGACAAAATTATCTTTTAAAAAAATAATTGAAACTCACAATACATAGTCTACATCTGTCGTTCTCTTGCAGTTCCCCTCAACCAAGTACGGATCTGAAACGATGAACTGACTGACACACTGGTGGTTGCTCGAACCAATGGCCTGAATCATAGAGCAGTTAGAAACCGAACGGCAGATTTGTATCGAGATCTTTAGAATATCTTCGAACGGACGGCTTGCGACTGGTTAGAAACATGGATGGATTGGTCAACATAACTCGTGAACAGCAACGGAAAATAAACACAACTCTGGTAAACAAGGGAAACCTTGCAATTATGGTAAGAATTTTCATCTGGAGACCGGCTTTCGTTACTATTGCTACCCATGGTTCCGGATGGCACAATTTGAAGAAGTCTTGTTTTTTTCAACTGCTGCAAGAAAAGTTAGGCACCATATCTAAGTTATACCATACCAGAGAGTTAAACAATTATAATATATAATAAAATTATTTCGAATTTCGTTTTCAAATTTATCAGTTTGCTTAAGTTATTCTTATTTCAAGGAATAATATTCCTGTTTGGTCGTGCTTTTTAATAAACGTAAATCAAAATTATTCCAAAGCACAACTAATCATGAATAAAATTCCTTGAAATAAGTAATAACTTTTGCAAAATATTCTAAACAATAAATTATTCATAGTAAAACCATGAAATTTTACGGTTAAAACAATAGTTTTATACCATAGAAAGACCTTGATTTCCATCTTTGATAGAACAATGTAATTAAATGAATTTTCATGGTTTTACTATGAAAAAGTGGAAGCTGTTATCACCATGAACTTCATATTTTTGAGCTTCCGGATGTATGGGAAATCGCCATTTTTTTCATGGTCACGCTGCATAACAATACCCCTTTTTCATGGTTATTTTCGCCGAAACAGTGAAATGTATGGTCGGAAACTATGAAATCCAATGTGCATTCACGGTATCGTGGAAGATAATAAGCATTGTGTAAACCATAAAATTTATGGTTTGTGAATATGAAATTCATGGTTTTTTCATTGTACAATTCTATTCGGGTACTCATTTTCGTATATCTGCACCTACAATGTGCGGTCCATGCATATTCTTTATCGTATTTAAAAGCATTGCATGATTTTATTTCGACAAGAAGAGAGACTCTTAATTATGTACATATGTACTCGACCTTTGTGTACGACAATTCGCACAAAATCCGTGAAACGACCGATATACGGTGATCAGCCGTGACTGAGAGATTTTGTCGTGCTATGCATAAAATAATGCGAAATAAAAAACGTATATAACTGCATTGATTCGTAATAATGTGCATGCAATCGTATACCTTTGCAAATTAATTCGCATGTCTGATTTTCGTAAAACGTATTTGCCGGCAATCGTAAAAGAATACAAAAAAATTCAATAAAATCGATTATGATAATGTGACATCGATGATTGGAATCGTATTAAAGAAGGCTTCAAAGTGTTGGTCTATTTTTAGATCATCGATGACGTGTTCTACGATTTAAAAGATTTAATTTATAGAAATATACGATTTGCTTTTGGTTTAATGCCTTCACGGAGAAAAAAGACGACAGTTGTTCCAATTATTTCAGCTTGTTATACCAATAATCGAAATGCAGTTGATTTTTTCGCATTCAACTACTTTTATAATAGATTCAACTACAAACTTCTAATTGTTCTTACGCAATCAACTATCAATATAATGCATTCAACTATATGATTTATTTTATGCATTCAACTATAAATACAATAGATTCAATTACAAACTGCTGATTGACCTTATGCAATCAACTATGAATATAATAGAATCAATTGTAATGGAATAATTGATTCAATTGTAATGGTATAATTGATTCAACTGTAGATATGATAGATTCAACTACAATTGTATGATTGATTATAGGCATTCAACTATAAATATAATAGATTCAACTGTAGTAGTATAATTGATTCAACTGTAAATATGATAGATTCAACTGTAGTGGTATAATTGATTCAACTACAATTGTTTCATTGATTTTAGGCATTCAACCATAAATATAATAGATTCAACTGTAGTGGTATAATTGATGCAACTGTAAATATGATAGATTCAACTGTTGTGGTATAATTGATTCAATTGTAAATATGATAGATTCAACTACAAATGTATGATTGATTCTAGGTATTGAAGCATAAATATAGTTAATAAAACTAGAGTGTATTTAAAGCATTTTACAATAAATATATTTGGTTTAACTGGCATCAATGTTTAGATTTTTCTCTTGCCGCCATTTCAGTTATTTACATTCGTGGCTGGAGGTGACAAATTTTTTTTTCCGTACCAGAAATGAGTCTTGCAGATTCGGATACGGGTGGTAATTGATATTAATCGTTAAAATGTGTTTTCCCAAATCATCCGAATTGTCGTAATTGCAGGTAGCATGCGGGAAGCAGACGGAAGAAATACTGGAGCAGCTAGAGGTTCACGAATGATTCCTCCGGAACAAAATTCCTCTTCATCAACTTCTGAATCGTCAGCTCCTTCCATCATCGGAACAACCACAGACTACTCGCCGAACCAAAAGCCACCGCTAGCACTCGAAGAGGATACGAACAGCACAGCCAGCAGCTACATTCCAGCAGTCACAGTTACTGTAATCGAGAATTCCCAGCCCGCTCAGTTGACTTCGATTTGCCCATCTGTTGGCCCCGTAGAATCAACCGTGACTGCAACCGTTCATCAAGCTTCACTACCGGCTGCGGCCATCATTATTGGAAGGCAAGTTTTCGTTAGTTCTACCGAAGGCAACATGCCATACAGTGGCAACGGGGGATCCGGTTTCCGTCCATTAAGCGTTCCATTCGCTCGTATGCTTTCCAGCAACTCTAGCAGTGATCGGCGCTCCGGGAATGCCGGTGCTGAAATCTATCCTATTTCGGCATCTTCGTCGATTGCCAGCTAGTGGATCCAAAATAACCCAACTGAAGAAGAAGGTCCTGGTGCAGCTCGCGCTTCGGTGATTTTAACTACCATCACCATCATCATCATTTCCAGAATCACCAGCCACGATTGATTCTGGAAATGGTTATTTTATGGAGGTTTAAGTTTGTTTACACATTAAAATGTTTGGCATCTAGTGTTGGGCTTGATTGTTAGTTGTACCTCTTGTATCAGCCAATTCAAGATGTGTGTAGTCACCCAATGCTATGCTATGCTATGCTTAAGTTTGTTTACACATTAAAATGATAAATTAATTTTAAGAAATACAATGGTCCTACTCTTTTGCTAGCTTTTATTTCGGAACCAAAATTAAAGGTTCTGAGCCTAGTAAAAACCTATAAAACATCCGAAATCTAACTTTTCTTAACCTTCCAAAGCCGTTCGCTAAATATCCGTTTCGGGGAAATATGCGTTGTAATTTGATTTCGTTCTCCTGGCTGTAAATGTTAACCGATTTTGATGATATTATATTCATTGTGTAGGTAATTTATTCTTATTACTCAACATTTCAAAATAAAGTTGATATGTATTACCAGGCTTTCAGAAACTGGTTCAGAAAGTTAAAAGTCCAAAAAATCAATTTTATTTTTAAAATACTCATAACTTCTGACAGCTTTCCTGTATTTAATTGTTTCATTGATGTTTGAAATTGTCAAGAATCCATCTATCCGACAATGTATAAATATGTTGGGGTCCAATGAAAATTTTTACCACTATGACAGATCTTCCGGTAGAAAAAAGTCTTACTTTAAAAAAGCGACATCCAGTTTTTGCTTTGCTTAGCTGTATTTCATTTTTCAATGAACCGATTTTAAAAACTCAAATTTTAGTTTTTTGGCGTTAATTTGATCGTCATTTTCATAGAACACACTTGGTCTGTCAAAACTACCAGTTCATCAGTATATTGGAATGATGATAAAGATGTTTGAAATGTGCGCTTCGGGTCATATTGACCCGAACGGCTTTGGAGGGTTAATTATATATATGAAATAAATCAAATAAAATAAACTTTTAATTCTATAATACACAATAATTGAATCAAGTACAAATATAATTGAATCAACTATTTTTGTATAATTAAATTTACTATATATATAATTGAATCAATCATACAATTAAAGTTGAATCTATCATATTTATGGTAGAATGAAGAAATTCAATCATACGTATGTAGTAGAATCTAAGATATTTATAGTTGAGTGCGCAAAATCAATCATATCGGTATAATTGAATCTATTATATGCATTGTTGGACACAAAAAAACAATCCGATAATCAATTGTATATATAATTGAAAGTTTGATATTTATAGTTAGCCGAGAATTAATCAGAAATATGATTGAATTAAAGTGGGTTATTGTTAAAAATACTATACTTTTTTCTCCGTGTTTGAAGCAAATCCCCTTGAATTTATATATTCCAGATAGCGTCGAGGAACCATCATGAGCTGCAGATCGTATGGTCAGGGGATCAAGTCCAGGTCAGGCAAATAATAAATTCGTACGATATAAACTTGAATTTGGCAGCAAAAAAAAGCATTTCTTTGAAATAATCTTATTATTATTATTTTTTTTTGAAAATGAATAAACCAATTGGTTTAAAATACAAAAATAATAATAATCTTATTTTTTCTCAACTGACGGAAAATGAGTGCCTTGCACTCAAGTCGCAAAATACGACCAAATAAGTCGTCAAACTTTCCCTATTGTTACGAAAAATGTCGTATATTACAACCTCAATCATCTATATGATGATGTAAATTGTCATAGTATATTCCAAAAAGAATCAGGGTAGTCGTGAATGATGCGCATGACAAGTCGTGCAAATCGTAATTTAATACAATCCAAATCAAAAATATGTTTGCTAATGTACCTATATGGCCTCCAAAATGATACGTATATACTGGTTTTGCTACATTATATACGATATGTTTACACGTATATTTGCACGTATATTTGCGTTGCGAATTCGAAATACCCACCAAATGGTTGTCTGGGGAGCTTCTCTTGAAACCCATCTGCTTAAGTACTTCATCGAAACGGTTATTCCAGCATTTTGCAGATTGGCGAAGCCCGTATATGCTTTTTCGTAAACGACAAACTAAGTCCTTTTTGCCTTCCACCGCGAAACCGGGAGGCTGTCGCATGTAAACTTCTTCGGTAAGGTCGCCATTCAGATAAGCGGTTTTGACGTCCAGGTGTCTGAGTGTCATCTTCTTGCTGCTCGCAACTGCTAATAGCGCACGTAGTGTGGCTTGCTTCGCCACTGGAGCGTAGACTTCATCAAAGTCCACACCGGGCTGCTGGCTGAAACCCTGTGCGACTAAACGGGCTTTGTATTTGATGGGTTCTCCGTCAGCGTTACGCTTCAATTTGAACACCCATCGACTCCCCACGATCTTCCGACCGACCGGTGGTTTGACGAGGTCCCAGGTCTTAAGATCACGGTGGGATTTCAGTTCGTCGTTCATGGCTTTCATCCACAGCTCTTTACTCTCACTGGACACAGCTTCTCGATACGATGATGGCTCTTGCTCCTCCTGAAGACAGGCTGCGTTGCTCTCCTCTCCAAGGCGCACTGGTGGTTTTCCCTTATTCACTCTTTTAGATCTTCGAAGGTATTCATCTTCGTGAAAACCTTCGAAATCTGTTGCACTGTTATATTCATCATCAGAAAGTTCGTTGTCATTTTCATTTAGTACCACTGATTCATTGTCATTGTTTACACTCACTTCAGGAATTGTTTCTTCTTCTTTTTCGATCGTAGAACGATCAACACTGATTTCCACTTCTTCAGGAACCACTTCACTATTTGTTTCGGCGCCAACAGCTTCCTCCATAAAACGGGCATCTCTACTGATCGTCACTTTTTCCGTAGACGGGTCCAGGAACCGGTAGGCCTTCCTACCTTCCGCATATCCAACGAAGATCAATCGAACGCTCTTGTCATCTAGCTTCTTTCTTCGCTCCTTTGGGACGTGCACATAAGCTGGGGTACCAAATACTTTAAGATGGCGATAGCTAGGCTTACGGTCAAACCAGAGTTCGTATGGCGTTCGACCAGTGGCAGACGCAGGCAATCGGTTGAGCAGGTAGTTGGCTGTGTGCACTGCTTCACCCCAGTAGCGTTTGTCCATGTTGGCCTCCAACAGCAAGCAGCGGGTCATTTCGATGATGGACCGATTTTTCCTCTCCGCTTGCCCATTTTGCTGTGGGCTGTACGGGGCAGTTTGTTGCAGCGTGATACCGTTACACAGTAGCAAACGTTTGAACGTTTCACCTGAATACTCGCCCCCACCGTCTGTGCGAAGAATTTTCGGAACCTTTCCGAACTGCGTCTTCATCAGCTTCATGAATTCTTCGATCTTTTCTTGTGTTTGTGACTTCCGTTCGAGTAAAAAGATTGTACAGTAACGGCTGAAGTCATCAATCAAGGTAAGCACGTAGCGTTTACCACTCGGCGTGGGATTCTCCATGGGGCCGCATAGATCTGAATGAACCAGATCTAAAATTGCTTTAGATTTTGACTCGGATTGCTTTGGAAAAGGTAAACGTGTTAACTTACCCTTACAACAGACGGTGCACGTAGAGCGGATGCTGCATTTTTCAAGCTTCAGGTTGTCACCGAGCTGATCCTTGACAATTCGGCGAATGTCGTCGGGGTTGCGGTGCCCCAATCTTCGGTGCCACATATGCAGACAGTTGTCTCGATGATTGGCTTTAGCTAGAAGTGAGCGTTCCTGGAAGTTCAGGTGGTACATGTTACCGATCCTTCCACCGGTGACAACCACTTTTCCATCCTTGGTCACTGTACATCCGGCTTTGTCAAACTTCACTACACATCCTTCGTCGGCGATTTTGCTGACAGACAGCAAGTTACTCTTCAAAGCTGGTACGTGCAGTACACCTTTCACTGTCAGCTTCATCACTATTTCATTTTCAGCTTCTGCGTTTATAACACTGTTTCCGATTCCTTCGGAGAAAATTTTCTTCCCATCCGCCAAAATAACCGGTTCACGACGTGAAGAGTCAATTGTAAACAATTTCGTTGCATCACCCGTCATATGTGTCGTACACCCGGAGTCAAAAAACCACAAATCTCGCTCTGTTGTCGTCAGACTAAAACAAAATTCGTCTCCACACGATTCAACTTGAGCCACTTTTTGTTTTGGTTTCCACTGATAACTTTTCTTCGTCGAGTCATCGACTTGTCTTCGCTCTTGATCCCTTTTAAACTTTCTGCAGTCACGGCGAAAATGACCTTCGTTGCCGCAGTAATGACACTTCTTCGATCTCTTCGTAGTGGTAATCGAAGCCTTTTGTTTGGATGTTTCAGGATGGATAGAATCTTCACAACGCCTACGCCACTCATCCAAGAGCCGACCTTTGACGAAATCCACTGATAAGTCATTCTCATCGCGAGATTCCAGCGATATCACTATCATATTATAGGATTCCGGTAAGCTGGAGAAAATTATCGCCACTATCCAGTGATCCCCCGCATGATCAAATATCATACACTTAATCTTTAATATTATTCTGTTCTGATTACATGTATGGTAACTATTCGTGTAATCGTTCTAGTATCTTCTAATTTTCAACAATCTTTTGCGTTTTTTATGCGTCTTCGCTTAAAACGATATAAAAATATTATTGAAAGATACGGGTAATAATCTTAAAAATTAACTCAATTTTGGTGCATCCGAGTGTATCGTGTGTCTTCACTGCCAGTCAACAAAAAGCAAGAGCGGGAATCGCAGGGAACAAAAAATGTTACCTCGCGGAAGACCGGAATCCTCGTGGAAAAGGAATCGGGTTCATCGGCATTGTGGAATATCCCGGAGTTACCTTTTGGTGGCGGTAGGAGTTGTAAGGTTAGTATTAATTATAAATGTTATTGAAAATTTATTTTGTTTTTTAAGGTTATGCAGTTCCGGATGCCACTGGGAGAATCTGCTGGGAATACTGGCCTCGTAAGATTAAAGATTAAGGTATTTTGTGGAGCTCACCATCGGCGTTGGATCGGCGGGTTCGGAGGATCTCTATCGATTGGAACAAAGGCATCGAAATCAGTTTGTGTTTACGGAGGTACTGGAATATCTGAACAGATTGCAGAACTGAAGCGGGGCGCAGAAATCATAGTTTGTACTCCAGGTCGAATGATTGATATGTTGGCAGCCAATTCTGGTCGGGTGACAAATCTTCGACGGGTCACCTACGTAGTGTTGGACGAAGCAGATCGCATGTTTGACATGGGTTTTGAACCTCAAGTAATGAGAATCATTGACAACGTTCGACCTGATCGACAAACCGTTATGTTCAGTGCGACATTTCCACGGCAAATGGAGGCACTAGCAAGGCTAATTCTCCAGAAGCCTATTGAAATTCAGGTCGGAGGTCGCTCTGTAGTTTGTAAAGACGTTGAACAGCATGTTGTTGTTTTAGAAGAAGACACTAAGTTCTTCAAACTGCTGGAACTGCTCGGTTTATACCAAGAACTTGGTAGCATCATAGTATTCGTCGATAAACAGGAAAATGCTGATATTTTACTGAAGGACCTGATGAAAGCTTCCTATCCCTGCATGAGTTTACACGGTGGCATTGATCAATTTGATCGTGACTCGACTATCATTGATTTTAAGCAGGGTCGTGTCAAACTGCTTATTGCGACTCCGGTGGCAGCAAGAGGTTTGGATGTGAAGCAACTCATTCTCGTGGTTAACTATGACTGTCCCAATCATTACGAGGATTACGTTCACAGGTACATGATAGAAACACATTTATTGAAATGAAAAATTTAAGGATTAGTTTTGTTATTTTAGATGCGGACGAACAGGTCGAGCTGGGAACAAGGGATTCGCATGGACATTCCTAACTCATGATCAGGGGCGGTTTGCCGGTGAAATTGTAAGGGCATTAGAGCTTTCAGGCGGCACCATTCCAGACGATTTGCGAATTCTCTGGGAAACGTACAAGACGGCTCAAGAAGCCCAGGGCAAAACCGTCCACACAGGGGGTGGTTTCAGTGGCAAAGGGTTCAAATTCGATGAACAAGAGGCTGCTGCTGTCAACGAACGTAAAAAGTTACAGAAGGCAGCATTGGGTCTGCAGGATTCAGATGATGAGGATGACCTAGAACAGGATATTGATCAGCACATCGAGAGCATGTTCGCTACCAAGCGAATTGTTAAGGAAGTAGAAGCCCCAGTTATAACGCAAACGATTGCAGCCCCAGTACCAACCACGACTAACTCAGACAAGTTGGAATTGGCCAAAAGGCTGGCTTCTCGAATCAATATGCAGAAAAATTTCGGCTTGGAAGCCAAAGGCGCAACTCAGCAAGCTGCAGAAGCTATTCTCAAAGGTGGCAATACTCAGCAGCTTATTACGGCCAAGACTGTCGCTGAACAGCTGGCAGCAAAATTGAATAACAAACTGAATTATCAACCCAAGGACGAAGAAGAACCGGCCCCTGAATCAAATGAAACGGTCTTCCGAAAGTACGAGGAAGAGCTGGAAATCAACGATTTCCCCCAGCAAGCTCGATGGAAAGTCACGTCAAAGGTAGACTTTTTAAGTTTTCTCCCGATGAATCTTTTAATCTAAATTTGTTTCTGCTTTCAGGAAGCGCTGGCTCAAATTTCGGAATACTCCGAGGCTGGTCTCACGGTGCGCGGTACTTATGTGCCTCCAGGTAAGAACCCACCTGAAGGCGAACGTAAACTTTATCTGGCCATCGAGAGTTGCAACGAGCTGGCGGTGACCAAGGCGAAGCGGGAAATTACGCGACTAATCAAGGAAGAGCTGCTTAAGCTGCAAGCCTCTTCACATCATATTATCAACAAATCGCGGTACAAGGTGCTGTAGAGGGATGTAAGTATATCATAAAATTTTCAATTATTAGAACTTCAACATAGGAAAACAATATTTAAAAGTTCGCAAAATATTACATTCAACTAATGGAAACGTTACTGTTTTCCTTATGCCGAAACGCCTTGCCAATTTCCAGCTGATGAAACATGAAAAATAAAAAAGTGTGTTATTTAGATAAAAGTCGTTTTTCGACTTTTGATTTATTCACGACTCTATACTTAAGATTCAATTGGTTATCTAGTATGATCAACAAAATTCGATATAAAAATTATTGCTTTTAATTTAACTACAGAGTGCTACAGATTAGACCCCTGGAAGATGAATCTTTTTATTGAATTTTTAACAGTATATTCAACCAAGTGGTTTGGATGAAATTATTTTTTTAAACCGGTAAAAATGTTGTTTTTAAACAACAATAATTTCACCTAAAATGTTTTCGAATCAGATGTTCAAATTTTGTGGTCATTTCAATCATCACACAGACATATTATCCTACACCTCATGTATAGGGGAAATCGTTGAACGAAGAACTAATTACTATTTTTCAGAAAACAATCACGGTTGTACTAAAAACTAACTAACATCGAAATTCTAACTGAAAAATAAGTTTTTTTAAATTTTATTTTAATTCTTAAATTTAAACTTCAGATTTAAAGTATTACTATGAAAATAGTTTTTATTTTATTTTTTCAATCAAAAGATTCTGCGAAGTAGTTGAACGTTTATATCAGCCTAGAAAGTTTATTTTCAAAACCACATTTTATATAGGATTTTTAAGTTATTATAGGAAATATGTTTGTAACTACTATAAAATGACTATTTTAATTATAATAAAATAAAATAAAACTTATATTTTACATTTTTACTATCGAATTTATTTATATTCCTATTCATTACCAAGGATACCCCGAATCGTCCTGCCTAGATGGTTTTTTATCTTTTAAATATTACTAAACGATGCCTTCTATCGTCACATTGCCCAAAAAATATCATTAGGTAAAGATTACACGTATCGTACTACTCAGGTCACGTCCGTTTTGGAAAAGAAAAAAGCAAAAAATTGAATCGTTTATTTACTTAACAACCCGTTCCCTGTATCGTTATTTGTGTCTAAACGATTCCATTTCATGAAAAAACGATTAGTATAATCGTTCATTAATAATCCAAAAACGATAAAGGAAATCTTTTGGGTGTCTTGGGAAGAAGATAATAGAGATCGTTAGTGTATGATACTGCTCCATGCGGGCCGCCAAGTTTTCTCCAGGGGGGTGACAATCTGGTTCTTCTTGCGAACAAGAATCTTTTTCTTTTTTTCTATCCATCGGGAGAAACGTTTATGGTGTTTTCCGCTCAAAGCAGTACAGAGTTGAAAAGTCAAAATTTCAACCAATGAGGAACCAGAATGATTGTTGTGTTGGTGGGCAATCATTCATAATTCTCTAGTATTTGACATCTAGTCCGGTTCCTTGACAGCAAAATGTCAGGTTTGTTATGGGCCCACAAAATCGTGGGCCCGTAATTTTGATGGTTGTCAAAATCAATGACAAAGGATAGGGCTGTCACCCCCCTGGTTTTCTCCCATTTGGTTCAAGCGATTGAAAAGTAGGGTTAACTCCGACAGATGATCCGGCATACTTCCATTATCGTCCATCCGCGTCGTGATGAGTTTTCTCATCAGATACACTTTTCCGCAAACAGATTTTCGCTCGTGGTACAGTTCCAGGGACTGCCACATTTCCCGAGCGGTCACTTTACCAATGACGTGGCAGAGCTGCGTATTTTCCAGCGCCAGACCGATGACCGATCGCGCGCTACCATCTCTTTTCAGCCACTCTTTCGTCGGTTCTTCCGGTACGTCCTCCGTGAGTAGATCCGTGAGTTCTTTCTCGGCAAGAATCAGCCCGATCTTGTATTTCCACAACGACCAGTTGTGGTTGCCGAGTTTCTCAATGGCGATTCTTTCGGACATTTTCGAAACGCGAAACCGAAAAAAATTTTACGGTAATAAAACGATTTAAAAACCGCGAACTCAACTAAATTCCTCTTCCACCGGTGCCTGGGCCCATAACCTAATGGCCAGTTATGGATGGTGGTTCGGATAAATAGTAATAAACCGGAGGAATTACGAAAACTCTTAACGCGTGTATTTTCTACTTCTAAAAATTACAAAAGTTGGGGACGAAGTGAAAAAATAAAAAGGATGACGCAATCTCTCCAACGATGCATCAAGTGCTGCCAGTTCATCTTCTTCTGTTGCGGTGTCGAGGGGCAGATCACTACACTCAACAAAATCGTGTATATTATTGCCTGTACTAATGTGTTCGGACGAAATAAAGTTTTATTTTTCAAAAAAAGCCTTTTTTTCAAGAAATTCAATAAACTTCACTTTTGCGTAGAAATTTTTAAAATGCATGGGCATCCCCATGTCAAAATATACAGAATTGACTAACTGGCTGGAAGCTTTCGAATGTGTAAAAGCTTTTTGCTCTGTGTAAAGCGCTCAAACATAAAACTAAGTGGAGACACTTTTCTCGAATCTGTATGGATTTTTATTTTATTTTATTTTATTTTATTTATTACAAATATGTAGTATAAGGTAATTCAATTCCTTTTAAATCACTACACTTAGTATACTAAAGTTCGGAAAAAAGATTATGTTTCTTAAACTATTATTCTCTTGTGAAGGAATTGAAAACAAAAAGAAAAAAAATTACTGGTCCCCCCCATTGAAAAAGTTATGACACTCTCTTCGAAATGTATTTAAGGAATTACTAGATTTGATACTGTTTGGAAGATTGTTCCAAACAGCTATGCCCCTGACAAGGATAGATTTACCATAGCTTTCGGTGTAATGACGGGGTATTGTATAATGGAAGAGACGATTACTTCTTAGGCGTATGAGTTTGTTAAATAAGTAGAAGGGACACCTCAAATTGATAATCTTATAAAGTAAAATACTTGATCTCAATTTGTAAAAATTATCAAATGAAGTACCCAAAATATGCATTTGATGGTGACTAACTCCATGATAGCGAGACAGGTTGAAAACAAAGCGAATGCAACAGTGTAGAGCAATTTTTAGTCGATTCATAACAGTTAAGTGTCCACCTATTAAAAGCTCAGCTCCGAAAATAAAGTGCGGTACTATCAACGCTTTAACTAACAATAATTTTGTACTGACGGGTAAAAAATATGAGGTTAATCGAAGCATTCTCAGGGTCCCATAGATTTTGGAACACTGTGCATTAACAAATGATTTCCACTGTAGATTGTTTTGGATAATAACGCCTAAGTTGGAAGCTTTCTCAACAAAAGCAATGCTGTCGTTGCCGATTATGAGAGGTGGTAGAGTTGATGTATCGGAAGAAGATGGAAAGAACATAGCTTTGGTTTTATCGCTATTGATTGGTAATTTATTTTTATGTGCCCATCTATGAATGTTCACTAGTTCTAAATTCATAATATTTGTTATGTTGTCAGCCTGAGATCGTGCAACTGAGCAATACACTTGGACATCGTCAGCGAACATATGGATTTTGCTACTTCTGCAAACACTAGGCAAGTCGTTTATGAACATGGAGAAGAGTACTGGGCCTAGAATTGAACCCTGAGGAACACCTGAAATGACTGGCAAGAGTTTAGATGGACAATCTTTACACGCGACAAACTGCACACGATGTTTAAGATAAGATTCTAAAAGAGTAACGGCGCTTCGAGAAAAAAAGAATTGATTCGATAGCTTTGAAAGTAGTTTAACGTGGGAGACTCTATCGAATGCTTTAGAGAAATCAATCATCAGTAAAACTGCTAGGTGCTTTTTATCTATTGCACTGTGAATGTCGTCAAGAACCTTTATTAACGCAGTGGTGGTATTGTGCTTAGTTCTGAAACCTGATTGAAATTCATTAAGAAAATTGAAGGTGTTCAAAAAAAGTTGAATTTGTAGTTTGAGGATGCGTTCAAATATCTTAGAAAGTACGCACAATATGCTTATCGGGCGAAGGTTAGACAAATTATTGCAATTTGATTTTTTCTTAATGGGAATAATCTTGGATACCTTCCAATCTCTTGGATATTTACTTGTTGTAAGAATAGCATTAAAAAGCTTGTTCAAAGGACTCAAAAGCGATGGTTTCAACATTTTCAAAAATTTGAGAGGAATTTCATCGGGACCTACAGCATTTGATTTTACGGAATTAAAAGCTTTTAAAATGTCATCATTATTGATTGTTGTAAACTGAAATCCAAATTCGTTGTCTTGCAAAATAGGAAGATGAGAATCGTCAGTTGTGAAATTTGACGCAAAGTATTCATTTATTTCATCGCTTGTGTGCCTGAGAGTATCATTATTATTCGCTTTACGATTTTGGATCTGCTTCAATCGTTTCCAAAGCTCTTGACTGGAATTGGTGGTAAGAATACGAGTTGAGATATGATCAATTTTGGCACGTTTAATCATGTTTGAAACAAAATTTCGCAATCTTTTGAATGCTGAAAAATTGATTGGTGATTTGGTCCTAATCCAAAGACGGTAAGCAACATCTCGATTTATCATAGCTTGTTGTATTTCTTGTGAAAACCAGGGGTTTCTTCTCGGTGAAGATTTCTTCAAAGGAACGAAGTTTTGGAACAAATCTGTTATCCGTTGATTGATTATTGCAAGTATTATTTCGGGATCATCAATCTGGTCTAAGGGACTCCAATCGAACGAGTCAAAGGTTGATTGTAGAAGATTAACATTTATGTTCGAGTAGTCCCTAAAAAAGCTAACATTGTTATTGCTGATTCGACAAATATTAAGTGAACCAAAAATCATGTCGTGTTTAGAAAAACCGGGTGTCGATACTTGATCGCAGTTTAGGATAAAATTGTTGTTGTTGGTGATTAAAAGATCAATTAAAGAGGATCCACCTGTATGGAAATGAGTAGGATTTGTATTAACGCAAAAAAGACCCAAATTTTCTAGAGTGTCATTAAATTTTCGAGTTGGTTCGCACGGATTCAGTAGATTTATATTAAAATCCCCAAGCAATACACGCTCGTTTTCATTTAACCAATTATGGTTATAGAATAACCATTTTTTGGTGTTTGCTCCAAAACTATCAATATGGTTATTTTTTAAGAATTTTTCTATGTCAAAATTCAACCATTTATCAAGTTCTCGTGTATTAACCAGAAAATGGTTGATAAATTTTACGTTTTTTCTACGCCATATTGGAAGCTACCGTGGAGTGAACCGAAGGTGTTTCGGATTTAATTTGTTCGCACGAATAAAACAGGGCTGGAGAGATTCTAAAGGTAATTGTTTAATCATTATAAATTCCCAATTAAAAACCCAATCAATCAACAACAAAAATTAATTGCAGTGCACTTATTGGACGAATCTGCGGCAATCCGGTTCCAGTTCCAGATCCAACGGCACCGAACGCGGGACTACCTACTTCCGGAACGAGCGCACCGAACATTCCTCATAACATTCGGATGAAGCTGAGATGGGTAGACAGCCCAAAAATCTCCACCCACCGGAGTGGAATTGCGGTCATCATAAGAGTGTGTGCTACAGCTGCTTCATCAAGAACCTCCCAGATGCATTAAGCACAAAGCAGCAGAGAAAAGGAACCGGTAACTTTTTTTGCGAAAAGTTTCTTGTTTTTTTTATGTAAATATTTCATTTTTTCAGCCTGTCGTAAAGCCGTTTTGGGAAAAAATCCCTTGTCAGCCAGTCGTCCTCGAAATAACTCATAGCATCGTTGATGAAAATGTTATCCTCAAGAAATCAGTGGAAATCAGTCAAATGTTGACAACCCGGAATGCGGGCCTCTAGAAAAAACCGATGGATTGTAACGCGACCACCTATCTCATACGGAATGCGCTCGGGGGAACCGACTACGGGACACTCGAAACTGTCCCACATGCTATCGCTGCCACAGGACATCGTTCCGCAGGACATCACCATCAATGTGTTTTACTTCGATTCGGAATACCTGCGGAACTGCCCTACCTAGCGGCACGAGTTGCAGCCGAAGAAGCTGTCCGGATCTGTCGTCCTGCAATAGATTGAGCATTTGGGAGCAACTCACTGATGGAGAACAAAAGGCCGCCGCGTACCAGTTAACGATCGAAGCCTTCTAGTGTTACCTTAACTACTAATAAGAAACCGTAATTAGGTACTATTTAAACAAATTCGTTGTTGTATTTTGTCAGCATAAATCAGAGATGCTCCGAAAGCGTATTTAATCGCTAACTACAAAGATTGTAACACTAAAAAGAAGGACAAAAAAACCACGTATATGAATGAAATCCCGGGTGAAGGTAAAAGGCGTGAAAAACACAAACAAAAAATAAATTTTAATTTTTCTTCGAAAACATTTCAATTTGTTCTATTTCTACATTAACATTCTCCCTCATTGATTTAAAAACAACCATTTTTCAACTTCTCCTCCTGAATCCCATTCGGTTGAAAAATAACCATATTCGAACTTCTCCCCTAGAAGTCATTTTATGACTTCTCATAGAGAACTCATAAAATGGCATTTCCCGGGAAAAGGTCAAAAATGGTTATTTTTGAAACGTAAATGGTTTAATAATTTCAAGCGTGTAGAATTCTATTATGCATGAAAGCGACGTCTGTTAAGAGTTCATTCAATTTATCAGTACAATCATTTCTGGGCGGATACTCGGGAATACTGTCTATCATTTCGCAGAAGTTGGTAACCATCAATTGCAATAGAGTTATCAGATACTGAACTATTAAGCCACGTTTCCGTTAAACAAAGAATATCGATTTTGCTGTTTTCGAAAATGCCCGTTAACTCGTTAAATTTACACATTTGTCGAGCACATAGACTTTGAATATTTATGTGGCAAAAATTCAACACATCGGATCGCAAAGCACAGGTTATAACAATTCGAGGTATAGTGATATTACTTACATTGTCAGGAGCATTATCAACATTAAGAGGCATCAAATTGTAAATATTTAATCCTGAGAGCACATAACTTTTTCAATCCCCAATTTACCAGTAAGTTTAAATTACAACTAATTATTTCTTTTACACAGTTCATTTTCATGTAATGGCCAAGATTCAAAACAGTCCATGTCATTTTAGTAATTTCTAATACGTAAGTGGTAATCACGTCGTCTACCAGCGACGATCCATCGGGAACTAACAGCAGCAATCCATCCGGTAGCGGCCCTACCGGCAGCAGCACGTTCATGACTTTTAGGACGGAAGGAATCACAGATAGCGTAAGGATGGGAATCATGGGATAAAAGGGAAGGAAAAAAGAAAAGCGAAAAGGAAGTTTATTTTTGTTAAGACTTTTAGGAGGCGGACGGATTCAAAGGAGCTAAAGGATAGGAGTCAAGGGATGTATTGGGTAGGAGAGTGATATAAACAAGGATAGGTTTAATTAACAGCTTGGTCGATTGAGGTGATGATCTTGGGTGTGTCCGCATCTGAAGTTTTCACATACACTAGTCCATTCTTCGTAAACGTTGAGTGAATTGATCCAGATCTCTTGAGCTTCAACGCCTCAGCCCGAAGCTTGCGAGTAGACTCAGAGAGATTTTCATTGATGAATATCCTCCGGTCTATGTTGACACCGATGTGAGTAAGCGCCAGATCGCATTTTTTTAGATATCGGCTATAGAACTCATTTCTCACGCTCTTGAAGGCAAATGCAAGTAATATAGGAGGTGAAGAAGACGGCTTTATTGGAGAGCGCGACAAACGCTTTGAGTTCACAAGAGGGAGATCTCCATCGGCATAACCAAGTGCGTGAGAGATTTTGCCAGCGATATCTCCAAGGTTTTCATTTGGTACAAATGGTACGCCGGTGATGATGAGATCGTTAGCCTTCGCGAGATGGAGTGCATTCTCACGAACAACCTTCAACTCTTCTTGGACAGCAGAAATGGATTTTGAGCATTCTTGCTTGTATAGATTGACTTCGTTCCTCAGCGTAGCAATTTCGTTTTGAAGGTCGGTTTTGGTTTCAGAGATTTTCACTAAAACTTGTTCGATAGCAGCGTCAATCATGCTCTGGATTCGTTCCAAAATATCGGTGAAATCAGTTAACTCGTCCGAAGCGTCGAGATCCTTCTTCGATCGCTTTGATCTGTCTTTGCCCATCGCAAGGTAGTATTGGTGGAAGCACAACTCGGGTCCGAAAACAAAAGCTGGGGCGATCCAAAAGGTTCGACAAACCTCGAAAACGGCAGGATTTCAAAAACTTCTTAACTCACAAACAAGACTCGTATCGTTAAAACTTCGAGGTCTCCTCTAAACAGCGTACACCAAGGCAAATTTTTAAAGAATAAACTTCGCGGAAACGGTAGTTTAACACGGGTTAAAACGGATTTTTATCGGCCCAAAAAACAACTAATGCTTATGCATCCCGTACACTCAGAGAATTATATACAGAACAGAGTAACTTTGTTTACCGTGCGGGTTGCCAAAGAGGCAAAAATCGCAGACACCAGATATCCAGACTGATCAGTGGCGGTTGAGCCCATACAACTGCAAATCGCCCAAAACCATACGCCATCTATCGGGGCATCGTGAAACCATTGTGCTTCATCAAGAATAAAAAATGCACTTGATAATTAACAAGCCAAATAAAAACTGGTTTGATTTAATCACCTATTAGTATTTGAAATTCTTTCTAAAACATGTTCACTTAGGTTTTTGTCTTCAATGTGGAATTGTTTACTCTAATTTACTGTACCATGATAAGAAATTAATGTTGTACAAACATTGCCCGTTGATCGATTTAGATGAAAAAATACAAACATTACGTCATACCGGTCCTTAGTTGAGAGCCAATTATTTTGGGATTCAGTTTTGATTTCTAAATTTATCCGACAGTGACAGTTTAAAATTTATAATGTCCGCATCAAATAATTCATTGAGTTCTGAATTGTTCGTCTTAATTTGTTTGATTTATACTTTACTACGACAAAAAAATATATAAACTACATAATATGTATGTTAATAGAATTAATTGAAAAAATTAAAGTAGAATAATAAATGTGACGAATTTATCGGCATGCTCTTTTATCCTATTTGCTGCTGGTAGTGTTCGTGGTTGCTTCACTAAAGCTTAAATTTCGATTAAAAAATATAACCTCAGAAACCTTTTTAGCATAATTCTGGACTAGGGGAAAATTTATCTAAAAAGCCTTATTTTTTAGACTATTTTTTTCTATCTTTATCCGTTTAACTTTTTTCTAATATTTTTATTTTTGATAAACAAGGGCAAATATCCACTGAATTCAAATATTTACTGATTCAAATCCATTTATTTTTGTTTCCAAACATTTTTCACCTTTGACATTTCTCGCGTGAGCTTTCATTACGTCGAATTAAACAAAATATAAACCAACAGATTTGTTAGGAAAAAATACAAAAAACTGACATAAACTAGTCGTAATTTCTCTCCATTTAGAATATTTGTAGCCTGGACAACATATTCTATATTTGGAGTTCAAATTTTAAAGTTGTTTTGATAACTTTTGCAGCAGTTTTCTGTGAATTCTTACGATGTTTCATACGACGTAATGAAAGCTCACGCGAGATTTAACCAAATTCTTTGATTAAAAGTTTTGTTTGAACCATAGTCCGAAAGTAATTAGTATACAGAATGAATCCATTCTTCAAAAAAATATAATTTTAAATGACGTTCATTTCAATATAAATATATAAGCAATAATTTCACTGTATTAATTATCGAATTCAATACTTTTCCACACAGCCAAAACTAATTTTGAATGGTAAAAGAACATTACTATCTTGATGCAAACGAAGGTAATTTTTATTTTCTTGTCGTTGCATGAAATGTCAAATAGCGTATGCCTGTGTGAGTGAATTCGTTTTATGTTTTGATTTTGATGCGACGAATTCACGTTCGTTTTTTATACCAATTGGTTAAATCAATTACACGGCCGATATTCAATTATTGGTTCGAAATTTGACCAAAGAAAATAATGAAAACGCGTAAAACACTTTGTCAGTGTTGTTTATCGTCGACGTTTTCAGGTGATAGCTCACCATCAGTGCTCGCAGGCTCTAAACAAAAACACGACCCAGAAGTACCGGCCGGAAAACCCGATCGTCAAGATCCAACGATTGAAGGCTAAGGCTGAGGCCAAGGCCGCTGGCAAGGAGGAACCTCTGGCGAAGAAAACCAACCGCCTGCGGCAGGGCGCCAACACCTTCGTCAAACTAGTCGAGCAGAAGAAGGCTCAGCTGGTTGTGATCACTCACGATGTTGACACCATTGTGCTGGTCATTTACCTGCCGGCTCTGTCCCGTAAGATGGGTATCCCGTGCTGCATCATCAAGGGCAAGTCCCGGCTGGGAACGTTGGTGTTCCGTAAGACCTGCACCCGTGTTGCTCTGACCCAGGTGGACAACTCAGACTGCAACTGTTTGCGTTTGCGGCCCTAGTAAAAACCTGTAAACAACATCCGAACAAAAATTCACGGGTTTGTCGGGTTTGTCGCGTTTGTCGTCTTCTCGAGGTTTAGCGCAACTTGATTGGATCGGTTGGGCGGCAATTAAAGGTAAGTTTTAAAACACAGCATTAATATAATCGTTAATAATTTATTTCCCCTTCAAAGGATATTGCTGGAATCACGACTGAATTTGTTCCCGGGAGATCCGTCAAAGATGGTCGAAATCGAGTATCGACTGCAGATTCCCGCGGACAACTTGCCGGATTTTACAAACGCCTGTCAGCATGTTGTAGCCAAATCCTGTGGTTTAATTTGGTCTCTCTACAATCACCGGAGATTCTTGGATGGAAACTTTGGTCGTAAAAGTTGTGAGCAGATGAAAAGGGTCAATTCTTTTGCCACTAAAGTCAAACAATGCTGCCGGAAGTTCCTCGGTGGATAAGGTAAGACACGATAGAGCCGCCAGTGCACTTCTGACTTTTTTACAATTGTGTTCTTAGTCACAGGTTTCCAAAAGCTTGGATCCACTGAGTTCGAAAACTGAAGGACCGAGGATCTGGTCTGTCGGAGCTGTGATTGCGATGCGCCGTGAGTCGATTGATCTGAAAAGCAGCTTCCGCCAGATGGTCGTGTCGGATATCTTGGCCCTCTTACCAGTAATAAAAATCGTACTGCGTGTTGGCAAAATCTGGAAGAAAATCTTCTCAAGAAAAGGATGCATCAGATGATACTGCGGGAAAGTTCTCGGTATTAAAGGAAAAAGGATGGCAACGATTTTATGAACATTGTTTTAATTTAAAGGTATCAGTACATTTCAATATAATGTTATTTTATATCATTGAATATAATTTTAAAATATCTCATTTGGTTTTTTCTTTGAAAATCGTATTCCATTCACAAAATGAGTGACATAACATGCTACATAACAAGATCGGTTAATGATTCAAATCGTACCTTGTATATGATACTGTCATAGTCGTAAATAAAAAAATCATCAAACATGTACGGCGTATATAGGGTAGGTATACCTAAGCTTTATTTTAACGTCATTTACGATGATCATTGTAAAACGAATATCTTTTGATATGCTGGGAAAATTTTGTTTCTTGAAAATGATCATTATGAAAACTTTTTTTAATTCTAAGAAAGTGTTTGATTGAACAGGTTTGCAAATTTTATCAAACTGCCCGCATAATTAAAAACAGTTGGGGATATAGTACTAACTATTAACTTAATATATTGGTAGCAGTACCAGTATGAAATATCTTCCAAGTATCATTTCATTATACATGTTCAAAATTTTATTACCTCAATAAATTATGACAGGATCGTATCAGTGACAGTGACAATATGATATATGATTTAGTAAGTATAGTATAATAAGAGAATAAAAATTTGCAACCTTTGAATATTGTCTCTGGACCTTATCCAGGACTCTAACAGTGTACGACAAAGTTTCCTTATAGCTTAAAGATGTCGGAAACACCAATCGAGTGAGCTGCACTAATTGTTTCACTCTGGAGGCTGAAAATAAGAAGCTTAAGGAGCAATTAAAGATCAGTAAGCGGAAGCTGCAGAGGGTGCAGGGGGAAAAATTGTCCTCGGACGAGCACGCACTACGATTGTCGAAAGAACTCCAATTGATGAAGGACAAAAATAAGTTTCCTGAGGTAAAACAATTTCATACATCCTTGCAAACATATTTCTTACATTATTTTTGAATCTATTTTCAGGCTTCTTTTTCCGAGCAAGAAGGAATTCCGATGACCGTAGCGGATTTGGATGAACTGAATGGCCGCGCGACAACAGACAGCATGTTTGCTGGGTTGCTCGCTGTTCGCTTGGTCGGTGCAGATAACCTGATAAAGATGAGCGTAACCGGTCAGGCGTGCCATCGGTACGCCAATATGAAAAAAGAAGACGGAACTCGTTTGTACCCAACCCCAAAAAAACTGGACCCCAACGTGTTGCAGTTTATCTGTAGTAAGTTTGATTACTTATTAAATTTATGTACCCGGGGGATTAACCGATGCATTTTATGTACCCGGGGGATTAACCGATGCATTCGTGGGTCTAACCTAAAATCCAATAGATAAAGTTCTTACATGTATTCAACCTTTCTATTTTCAGACAAAATCGCAGAACGTACTGCCATCCGTGTTGGTTTACAAAACGTACTTACAATTCGGCAATATCAGAAATAAAAAATAAAAACATCAACATTTTAATTTTTTAATTTAATTTTATTTTTTGTGGGAAAGAATTGGAACTATATTGGCTATGGTACAGGGAAGCTCTTTTTAAAAATATTTTACAATATGCGGAACGTATGATTGAGCGTTATTTTTACTAAAAACTACTATAAGCAAACTATATCCATTGAAGTTGATGAAATCTATGATTTTGTATTCCAACGTAGCTAGAACATTCAGGTAGATTGTTTTGCTCGCCAAAAGTGGATGATATTTTAACCGTATCCAATAATGTAGCATGAAATATTTGTTCGAAAAAATCGCTCTTTTTGAATGGTAAACATGCTTAACAGCCCTTTCCCCATATGGTACTTTAACAGATAATCATAATACAGATTGTTAATATGGTCTGTGTTATTGTACATATACTGTTCACTTTACAATAAACGATAACGTTTAGAGACAATATAGAATATTCTCTATATATTGTAATTGATTATGCGGGTGAGTATACCTTATATATTAAACAAAAATTTTGTTTGTTTTCGGTATTGTATTACACAGAAAAAATAATCTGAATCCTTAACAACACTGAAATTGAAAAACCTTTAATATTACATGACGTCGAACGCGATTTGTTGATGTAAATTTACAGATTGAAAAAAGTTGAATCCATAATAGCACTGAATTCGAAGGACATGAATATTACATGACACGGAATGCGCTTATTTGATGTAAATTTCCATCACATATGATGTAAATAAAAAGAAACATCACAAATGACGGAATTTTCAGTGCGAATTAAATATTACACGTCTTAAATATTTACATGTCTTCCAAATTTTACACGTCTGTTGAAATTCATAGACGTGTAATATTCAACTCGCTCAGAAAATTCCATCATATGTGTTGCTTCTTTTTCGTTACATCATATGTGATGTAATTTTATAAATGTTTTTGGTCATACACAATTCTTAACAACACTGAATAAGAAATTTCTTAAAATTACACGTCATGGAATGTGATGACGACATTGAATTTGTGTTTAATCAATATTACAAACACTGAACATGATAATGTCATGTAAAATTACGAACTGTCAAGAACAGGACCATAGACAAATGTAAACAAAGTGTCAAGTCAAGTCGTGCACCAAAGTTTAAGCAGTTTTCCCGCGAGTGCGGTTCCCGGAGATCTTCGTGAAGCAGGGATGCGGTTCCGGAAGCGGCTCCACGTTAATCAACTTAGGATCCGGGGAAGAAAGTAAAAGCACAGGTAAAAGGGTGAAGTGAATCCTAATAAAAAAAATGTGTGCTAAAAAATGTTTGTCGCTAAGTAAAATAAATTAAATTAGTTATAAAAAGGTTTAATTTTTATGAAGAGATGAGAAAATTCCATTGTTGAATCATATAAACAAAAAATAAAACAAAATAAATTCCAATTGGAAAGTTTCTCTTCCAATATTCAGTGGTTTTATAATTTACATCATTTTTATTTTACCCGTTGCAAAATTATACATCATTTTTATTTTACACGTTGCAAAATTTCACTGGCGTGTAATTTCCAACTAGCACTGAAAATTCCGTCATATATGATGCTTCTTTTTATTTACATCCCATGTGATGTGATTTTACAGATTTTTTTCGTAGTGTGTACAATACATACAATTTTATATGACAATACAGTTCTTTTCAAAAACTGAGCTTTTTTGCCGAAAAGTACCTAGATTTTCGGTTGCCTTTTGATGACCGGCGATATTGTGATAGGATAATTCACAGTGTAAACGCTTTTTATTGACTTTTGCTGCTTCTAGATCTAATTTTTGGGATTTTTCCTCGATTTCACATGATGTCAAGCTAATACTCATCCTGAAATCGTTGAAAAATCATCGCTTTAGTCGTAGATTATGGCTAAAAGTTTACTAATGAACTCAAACATGAAACCGTCGTCCAAAATTGCAAGTGTTAATTGAATTTATTTTGATTTATCAAAATTGAAATATATGTTTCTTCACACATCGTTTAAGGTGAGTTTCCTAATGTCAAACATACCACCAATGTAACATAAATAACGAAAGTAATTCTAACGTTTTGTTAAGATCGTAAACGATTCTGTCGAATTCGATGTATTTTTTATAAGCTTTATGGTTGAATTCTAACCACATTTGGTTAATGCGCTCTAATTCAAAAATGGTTCTTTAGTGGTGTTTTAACCATATCGTGTTATTTTTTCTATCAAAAGTAGGTAATCAAAAACGACCGTGTTCATCTCTAGATGTAAAATAAAAACAAAAAGCACAATGCAAATGTGTGTGTGATATATCAATAGCGTTTTAATATGTACACAATAATAGTTATGTTTGTGTAAAAAAAATTCCTTTTGTGTATGTGGCCGTTAGTTCCACGATAACCCGTCGATAGCGCTGCGGAACAAGCGCCAAAATCAGCCTTCAGTGGTCAGTCTGGGTATATGGTGTCTGCGCAAAAATGGTCACTCATTTTACTTGCACGCTCGAAAATCATTAACCATTTATCGTTAAAAAGTAACCATTTTCACACCTTTCCGCGTTAAGTCATTTTTTGACTTCTTCCATAGAAGTCATTTTTTGACTTCTCTTGAGAAGTGGAAATATGGTTATTTTTGAACCGCAGTCGATTTCAGCGTATAATTAAGAAAGTGGTTATTTTTTAACCGCAATGCGAAATGAAGTAGAAGGGGGGTTTCAAAACTGTGAATTACGGTGAAAACTGTTTAAATTCGAATATGTTTAAAAGAGAAATAAAAAACGAACAATTCTTCGGTTTTTAGAACATTTTCTTTGCCAGATTTTTTTTGTTGATGCCAATAGACTGCCGAAGCATAAAAAGCATTTGCCAAATTAGTCACCACGGTGGGGCATTTTGTTGAAGTGCATCAGCATCTGCTAGTTTTCTGACATGCCACCGACGGACAGGAAATACAGAAGCAACTCGGAAATTGGGTACTGCTGATCTTAGTTGTGCATTTCCATGCATGCAGCGCCGGGTTGCCGACATATCGAAAAATCGGCTACATTGTTTGCAGGTGGCCGTTTCTGCCTTCTTGCTTTGTCCCTTGCTACATTTTTTACATTTGCATGTATCATTTTTTCCCTAGCAAATGTCCCCACGCACTGGTTGTAGGGAATAGGAGTATTAGAATATTTGAATAGTAAGAATTGTTAGGTGGATCGAATTTAGATAACCGTGAAAGCGCAAATGAGAAGGTCGTAGCCTTCGTTAAGTTGAGATGTGAGAGTGTGCATTAGACCGCTGCAAAAACTGACTTTTTGCTCCCATGTGTTTTTCCGATTCCTTTTTGCTCTCCAATCATCTGTGTTAAATATCAGATGATTTGGTTCATCCCTGAATTAGCGCAACGGGTTTTAAATTTGTATGGAAATTAGTATGGGGAAAGATTTTTTTCAGATTAAAATCGCTAGGGAAGCGATTTTGGGTTTTATGCAAAAAATAACTTTTTCAATGGGTTACTGCATTCTTAAACTTCAATTTTTACTAAGGTTACTTTCAGCTAGACGCTACCAGAAAAAAGTTAAAGCAATCTGTAAAAAAAAAATCATTCTTAGTAGATCATCAGTCAAAACTGTCAGCAGCACTGGAACCCTGAACTTGCATGCAATATTCCTATCTGAATTCTTGAATACAAGCTACTGCGTGGCATCGTGGCATACACAAAGGCGTTTTAAATCGGGTAACGTAGATAGAAAAAAATTACAGCACTATGTAGAAAGTAAGATACAAACTTTTTAAGATTATTGGAGATACACGGTGATAGATGTGGTGAAACGATCCCGAAATTCACAACCAAGTTGAAAAATAAGATTAAGTTACGCATGTGGTATACCTTTGCATACCGCGAGCGGTCAAATGACGGCAAACACTTTCCCCTAAAACTCTCTTCTACAAAACCTAAAATCGATTTTCTACAAAGTTTATAGTTTTGGATAGCTCGTAAGAGCAAGTTCACTGGTTGAGATGGAGTTGGAAATTTCGATGGTTTACATCACATCACAACACATTTGCCGTCCACCGGTGTTGGGAAAATCTGATATTCGAACAGTTTCGCGCTGCAAAATTTGTATCGTATAACACTTTTTGGCTGATGGTGATAGAAAAACGCAATGTTTTGCAACACCGAACCGAGTGATAGAGTCGGCGTTGCAATACAGTATTCGTGCATGAAACGATTCGGTGCTGCCATCTTTCTTATGTTGAAAACCTCAGTTGAGGGGAAAATAAAGGAAATTTAGCAATGTCAGGATTTAAACATAAAGTGGTATTTTCTTTTTAAAAAAATTCTTTTATCACTTGATTGGATACTTATTGCAAAGAAGTAAATCAACTCTTTAAAACTTACAACCAATTTTGTTCATGCCCTTGCCAATCGAATGGGCTATCATGCATTTTTAGGGGCAGAGATGCCAGATAGCTGTGTGAATAAATAAATTCGGTTAGTTTGTTTTGTTTGAGCGGTTTTCGGGAGAAGGAAAGTGTTTCATTTTTTTAAATTTGAAACAGGTATTCCGTCGGAACGCCGCCTTTAATGGTTCCATCATCTTCAGAACACGGAACCCTCGCTGTTAATTTGACAAGTGTCCATTATATCAAACGCAGGCGTCGTATCGGGAGTAAAATTCAGCTTCCAATCAATTTTTCGGTCCCAGCGCAACCCGGACAAATTGAAACTTATTCCAACGAAGAAATATCGGAAATTGAATGTTTGTATCAGGTAGGTGTTCTCAAAAGTCGGTAAATTATTTAAAATCAAAACCCATATCCCAAATTTCAGGTTGTGGTGCCGGAATGCACCAAGTTTGGCTTTCGATGGGTTGGATCTCTGATCCCTCTGTTCAAACACGGGCAGGAATGATTCTGCAATCGAAAAGTTCCACAGGTGTGACCTGGTTAGATGTTCGAAGAAAGAACAAGAAAAGAAACGGCCAGAAATATAAGTTTGTTTGAAAAGCTACAAAACAAAAAATCCTTATTTAAATTATATGTAAAACCTTCATATTCGAATAGTCCTTCAAATACCAAAATCACTTTCATGTGTGCTACATTGGTAGAACGTTACAATACCAGTACTATAGAATAACTATAATAACAACTGACTGATGATTTGAATACGTTTTTCATGAGTTTTTTTTTTTATCTTAAGTGAACTGCAGAACAATCGTCCCATGCAACAGTTCCAAGCAGTAACATATAGTTATGCTTTGAGACATAAATTTGCAATGGTCATAAATTAGACTAAATGACGTCTCGATCATGGCAAACCTAATACAGCTTCTCCAATTTATACGTTTTGTAATGAGAATTGATTACCTAAATCTTTTTTTTACCTTAAATGAATAAGTTAAACAAAGTTAAAACAAAAATTTAGTTTTTAATTTTAAAAACAAACTTATTTTTTTGAAGTTATTTGGTTTTAATAAAAGTTTTTTTATTTTTAATTTGAATGACGATTTCATGGAATTAGAAATGTGTCTGAAATACCTATACTTTCTATTTATCACTTTGAAAATGAAAGTTTTTGGAAGAGATAAAAAAAACTTGATCAACTCGTGTTATCAAATGCACTCCAATACAAAACACCTAAATCTGCAGAATATAGTTTAATATTGGAATGCATTATAACTTAAACAATACTTATTCACACATATAAATAATAAAATTTTCATATTGACACTACTATTTCAAGTTAATGATCAAGTAAAATGAATTTGAATTCAATTTTCAAACGGTGAATTCAAAATACAAAAAGTCAGTAAAATTACTGAAAAGCAAATTCTCTTGGCATCGCTGATTGCTTTCGATTTTATACCTTCGTATTCTATCACACCGGTGGACGGCCAACATTTTTGGTCTATATTTCACGATAGAAAAATTCCCATCTGTGCTACAGACGTCAAAATTTCTACCACTTTTTCCCAACACCATTGGACTTGCTCTAATGTGACTCAAATACACGGAAAAAAATTGCATGGGCTTTTCAAATACAGAGTCATGATAATTTTACTTTATCCATCATTTAGTATTTTCAACCATGATTTAGTATTTTTAACCGAGAATCTGGGCGATAATACTACGACATAGTATTTTTACTATGCGAACTTTGACAGCTCATAGTAATTTTCTCGTGTCTTAATTACCATGCGCATGATATTTTGATATTACACAATTCGTGTTCTTGAAATTACTATGCCCATGGTAATGTTGAAACACCGTCATTTGTGTTGTCAAAAATACTATGCACATTATAATTCATAGTAATTTTACTATGTGCTTCGTTCGAGTGTTTGTTTTTTACGGGTCAGCCGTTCGCGATTTCGGAATGCGAATAAAAATTATCGGATTGTCGGTTTGTCGGATCGGGAAATGTATTCCCTCAGGTGAGTAAATTGTGTTTTTTTTGTTACTTTTAATTAACTGCCGGTGGACGCATAAGTGTCACATGTTCTATGGAGTTCCATAGCACATGTGACACTTATGCTTCCAGCGGCAGTTAGCTGCTTATGAAATATGCTAACAGAACCATTTTCCTATATTGTTGACGAAAGATTTCCCAGATTGTGTTGTCGACCAGCTGGAAAGGGCCTCAACGAGCCTTTGAACCAACGCACCCGGAGCGGGACAGCAGATCTGGCAGTCTGGTCGGAAATTTTTCAGGTTAGTGAGATTTCGTTTTATTTCATTCACCAGCAGATAGGCGAATTTAACATTTTTTTCAATTCTATGTGTGATACTGTTTTTTCTTAATTTATTTAGTGTCGGCGATTGCGCTCGAGTTCCTCAACCTCCCTTGATTTCGGATATTGGACAACGTCGGAGGGCATTGTGACGAAAGCTGCTAACCGGTGAGCTGGCGCACTGTTTGCGGAACGCAATTTCAGTACATCTGCCGGGCCGTTAAATGCAGGCTTTCAGGTGAGTGAAATTTTGTTTTTATTTTCTAATTTTTTTACTGCTTGTTGAACAAGCAAACTGAACAGTTTTTGTTCGTTTTCGTATTTCCTATAATTAATTGTTTCCCGTTTTTTTTTTTCATTTTCAGACGCTATATAAGTGTGATGCAACCCCGGTGCCCCATTCGTGGGTGGTGCTACCACCATAAATTAAAGTAAAAAGAAAAATAATTTAAAAAAATAAAAATTTTAATTTGTAACAAATGAATTTTATTTCGAGGTCTTTATACAATGCCGCATGGTAATTTTGTGATGAATATCATCATAGGGTACTCATTTTAATGTGTTATTGCGATAATGGAAAATTGCAATTTTACTATGCTCGAAGTAAAAGAGCTCATTCTATCATTGACAATTTTACTATGAACGTAGTCAAAATTACTATGCGCAGCCAAAATTAACACAAAGTAAAATTACTATGTGCATGGTAATATCAAGAACAAAACATTATTGACTCAAAAATATGGTTGCGTGTTGTTCATTTAAACCACGGATCTAGTAATTTTACTATGCTTTTTTTTTGTGTGTACGATTTTCAGACAAAATTTAGCTACAATTATTTTTTCTCAAAGTTATTCAAAGTCAAAGAAAAAAATTCGAAAAACAGGCTTCGGAAAAAGGCTATATAAATCAGTTATTAAGTACTAGGAAAGAATTTCACTTAATGCCTGAGAACGCTGCGCTCCAGTGCAAAGCCAAATCTAGGTGCTAGAATAGTCTCAGCAAAGGCAGATTGATAAAAAGCAAAAATAGAAACAGCTACCTTTGAAAAGTCGTCAAAAAATCTGTGTTTCGTGTTTTAGAAATCTAAAGATGCCAAAATGTCAATAACGTCAAATTTCCATTTCACTTTACAAGAATTTTCTACTGTAACGGGAACAGCTTTGTCGGGTGATTTAATAAAAATTACGATTTTTACACCAATTTTTTTACATTTTTAGTGGCCATGATCTTAAGAAATTTTCAAAAAAATATTTCCATATGTGTAACATATAGCATCTAACTTCAGCGTTCTCAAGCACTTAGTGAATTTTTTTTCGAGTACTCAATAATTGATTTATAGCCTTTTCCCGAAGCCTATTTTTTCGAAAAAATTAACTTTAGTTATGGTTTTGGACCTAATTTTAACATTTGAAAAAAATTAATTTCTGTGCATTCTGTGAATCAGTGAAAACAAATGATTCAAGAGGTTTTTTACCGAAATCGAATGAAAATTATATAAGTTATGTTTTTTTACTGTAATAATGGTGCTTTTTCTCTAAATAATTCCACCATAGTGTAAAGTAAAGTTATTAAACTACACGCAGCGAAAAGTAGTACCATTGAACTAAAAAAAAATACATCTTTGATTCAAAAACCTTGTGTACATTGAAACAAAATCCAATTTCCTTGATTCAAGTTAATTTTATATTGAACCGAACTTTTTTTCCATAAAACCAATGTTCTGAATTTTTAAATCAAAATATTAAATTTGAATTCAAAGAATTTTTTTTTAAACTCAGAATCAAAGTAAAAATTTATTGATTTAGATGAATTTTCTTTTGAACCAAAGTATTTTTTCGTCAAACAGTCGACACATCTTCATTAGCTTCTGTTAGGTGAACGGGTCGGCGAGAAGCTTTTCCGACAACTAGTTAGACCTATTTATTTTCTCCGGAATCTGCCGCGCAACCACCTGACAGCACCGAAATCACAAAACGTACCCGGCGTAGGAAAGTTTCGACATCTTTGAGAGGACAACGACAGTGGACTCTTAGGTAGGTGTTTAAAAATTAATTTAATTACAAATATACCGTCTAAGTAACAAAATTTTTCAGGGCAATCATTCATCCAACTAATTGGAAGCAGTAACTGTATACCGACTGTTCCGGTCCTTCAACTATGCGGTTGCAATCGCTTCCGGTCCGATCCAAGACCGAAAAAATCGCCGAAACCATTCATCAATTGTTCGGATGGAACTGTCGGCCAATAAACATCGTCCAGTAAGTACTTTTCATGCAATGTATGCAAAAAATTTTAATTTTTTTTTTAATTGTATTATTTAGCTTAATGTCGTTTTTTCAAGCTTCATAATAAACCGTATTATGTGTTCTCTTCTTTATTTACAGATGAACCGGTTCAAGAACTCTTATCGTGGAAAATCGATAATCTAATTGATTAACATGTACTTCAAGAGAAATAAAATGTTTTATTATAAATAATTGATTTCTTTTTATTTCTATAATAGGATGAAAATTATTATGTAGTACTAGAATTTTTAGAAACCAAAAATTAATTGAAAAACAAATACTTTCAAATTAAAACCCACATACCGTCAGAATAAAGATAAATTTCATAAAACTAAACGAAAAGGTTTTTAAATCAAAAGCATTTAATTATTTGGAACAAAGAAAAAGTTTTGATTCAAAGGAAAGCATTTTTTGGAAACAAAAGAAAATGCATTTGAATCAAAGTAATTTTTATTTGTCCCAAAATCAAAGGAAAAAATCCTTTGTTTTTACGGCACTTTCCTTTGAAACTAATTTCTATTTTTCTGCGTGTAGTTTATGAAGAATTCAACATTATAAATCTTTACATGTTAAACGGACTGACTTTGGACTTATTCCTGACCGATTTCGGGCCGATTCGGGACCGTTTCTTCGATCTGGGAAGGAATAACTTGCATGCAAGTTTTCAGCCAGCGATGCCATGAGTGAAGTAAACTCGTCTGAGTTTTTAATAAATCTTTTCTAAACTCCAAATATCTTTGTTGTGTTACAACTAAGCATCGTAGTACCTTCACATCATTTGTAGAGATTAATTCGAGGAATAGTATTCAGCCTTTTTTTTATTCTTCCGAAGTTTCTGTAAATCTGTAGCGATTTTTGAATAAAAAAAATTGATTCCCCATGTAATTCTCCATACAAAATTAAAACTCGTTGCGCTGAATCAGGACTCAATGTATCGCCTCCAAACTTTACGGAGATTTTTGTGTGTGAAAATGCCATCAAAAAATGGTATGGGAGTTGTAATAACTTATAAATTTCAGATTTCCCATACAAAGCCTGCAGCGGTCTAGTGTGCATGAGTGTCATGAGAGTCGCAGATGAATGTCAGTTTGAATAAAGGCTGGATATTGGTGTGCGTTAGTGAAGATGAGTTGAAAAGTGTTTCAGCCTTATTCTGCGCCGCGCGTGACGTGATGATTGTCACCTCACCTCGGAGTCACCGTGACATTTGTCACCTTATTCCCGGAGTCGATGTGGGTAAAGTGACAGTATCTCATTCAGGTGAGTGACTGAATGAACACATCTGTCAAAATGGTCGACATTGCGCTGATGTTGTTTTGATTTCGCTCGCGGTTCGGATTTTCGGGATTAAATTTCTAAATAACGGATCCGATTTCCGGTTCGAAAAACGTCGTAATCGGTTTGTATGGTGTCAGCAAATTATTCAATAAGAAAAAATGGGCAGGTTACGCGACCCAAGCGGACAATTGGAGAGTTAAATCTGAGCCGGGAACCTGCTGTGAAACGCCAACATAGGAATCGACGTCAAAAATTGTAAGTGATACATACATTTCCGATTATGTAGTTTCAAAAAATTAAAATAAATTAAAAGTAAACATTACAAAATTGTGGCGATTGTGGTGTTCAATTTTACGACCTGAAAATTTCAGTTTGAAATAACTGTAAGGCTGATCCCGAATAGACTTGAACCGTGAAAAAACCATGAAGTTCATGTTCACATTACCATCAATTGTATGGTTGGCACAATTATTTCTATGGTCCACGATACCGTGAATGCACATTGAAATTCATAGTTTACGACCATACATTTCATCGTTTTGACGAAAATAACCATGAAAAAGGGGTATTGTTATGCAGCGTGACCATGAAAAAAATTGCGATTTTCCTTACATTCAGATGCCCAAAAATATTAAGTTCATGGTAATTACAGCTTCCATTTTTTCATAGTAGAACCATGAAAATCCTTTTATTTCCATTGTTAACCCACTGAAATAAAAAAAAAATGCTCGTGGTGGAATTTCATTTTATTATTTTGGTTGTCATCATTTTTATAGAATGGTTTAATTGAAAATAGGTTAATTTATATACATTTATTATTTATTTTTAACACTTGATTCACATACACATGATAATCCGAGTTTTTAGAAAAAAAAATTAATACACTGGGATACACTAAATTGGCACTAATTTGATTGATTTTCATGATCTGCACTGCACACCGGCTCACTACCACTCGCGGAATTATTCTCGGGAAACGGCTCTGGCTCCCATTCTAACCCCAGGCTCCGGATGTGCGAATAATAAGCACGGGTTGTGCCATGATGCGCCCACGTCTCAAGCACTTAGCTCTGTGATACTCTGTTCTCTCCATCTGCCTCTGGAAGAAAATAATTCACAAATAACTTTTAAGTCTTATGTAAAATACAAGTACTCACCGCGCTACCACCAGAATCCGTGCCGTCGCCTTCCGATTCCAATCTTTCAGCTATTTCCAGCTGAAATTGTCCGGAATAACCTGGTTCCGACCATAACAAATGTTAAATATGGCGCCTATTGGAATGAAAATTTTCCTCAATGCAACAAACCGTACACGCTCATCTTGAAGTCCCAGCTGTCTAGGTAATACATACAGTGAAATATTATGTATTAACCATATTTTTCATGGTTATCGCCATATTTACGGTAATTTCAAAATAAAACCCTAATTTTACTTTTTAAAGGGATTGAGATTTTACATTGTTTTTCATTGTTAAGACGAAAACCATTGTTATTAGAGCACCTGTATCCGTGGTCCAAACAGCCGGTTTAGACCCAAATTCCGACCCGAGCAACCGCATTGGTGATCCATTATACCAGTTTCAACTCAACTTTTTTTAGAGCTGGTATAAGGATTGATCCAAAACTGATGAGATTTGGATCCAATTTGACGCAGTTCTAAACCGTTTGACAGTTAATAGAACACGAGTGCAGTTGCCAGTTTTTTCATTGGATCGGATCTAATTTCTTTGGTTCAATTTTTGTATAAATTAGACCCAAGAATAGACCACGAATACAGATGCCCTTACAATATAGAACCATGGTCTTGGTCTATTCGGGATGTCATGCTGAAGCAACTAGCAACGCGACCTACAACGCAACGTTCACACGACTAACCAGCTCTCATTTGATCTCCATGGAAATCGCGCAGACCTGTCATACTGGTCGCTTTGTATAGCGCGACCAATCTGATGCCAATGTGTTTTGTAGCGCGACTAGTAGGAAATCCAATAGGAATATTGTTTTTTCTCGATTTGAAGCAGTGATTCCGGGTTTTAAGCACAATAGTACGAAGATCTGTCCGAACTTGTGATAATAAACTAAAAAATATCTTAATCGGCGAGAAAATTTTCATGAATTCTTAGTTCCGGCAAAAAACAAGGAATTTTGTCTGTTCAATTTTCGGCATTCTTGCAATCCGGGTCGTGATTTGATGAGTTTTTGATGGCTCCCGAAAGAAAGGAGACGATTCAAAGCATTATCAGATGTACAGAAGTGATGATTTGTAGGGAATTTCAAAGTGACAGGTCGCGCCAGCATGACATACCAATGCGTTGCAACGCAATCTTATTGGAACGTTGCGTTGCTAGTTGCTTCAGCATGACATCAGCCTAAGGCTGATGTCATGCTGAAACAACTAGCAACGCAACGCAACGCAACGTTCCAATAAGATTGCGTTGCATTGCATTGGTATGTCATGCTGGCGCGACCTGTCACTTTGAAATTCCCTACAAATCATCACTTCTCTACATCTGATAATGCTTTGAATCGTCTCCTTTCTTTCCGGAGCCACCAAAAACTCATCAAATCACGACCCGGATTGCAAGAATGCCGAAATTTGAACCGACAAAATTCCTTGTTTTTTTGCCGGAACTGAGAATTCATGAAATTTTTCTCGCCGATTAAGATAGTTTTTAGTTTATTATCACAAATTCGGACAGATCTTCGTACTATTGTGCTTAAAACCCGGAATCACTGCTTCAAATCGAGAAAAAACAATGTTCCTATTGGATTTCCTACTAGTCGCGCTACAAAACACATTGGCATCAGATTGGTCGCGCTACACAAAGCGACCAGTATGACAGGTCTGCGCGATTTCCATGGAGATCAAATGAGAGCTGGTTAGTCGTGTGAATGTTGCGTTGTAGGTCGCGTTGCTAGTTGCTTCAGCATGACATCAGCCTAAGGGTACGAACACAGTGAGCGCGAAGCGAACTGCGAAGCGAAATATTCATTCACCGGATGAATTTCGCAAGTTCGTCTTTGAAGGCCGGCCACAGTGCACGCGAATTGCGAAGCGGTTCAACACTGAAAAAAACCTGTGTCTTGCAAAAACTATTCACACGTGAAAAAATCTTTGCAAATTTATTTGCAGAATCAAAATTGGGAGCGTGGATTACGCGCGCGCGCATAAAAACATTCCGCGTTAATTCCGAAAAACCAAGATGGCGGCTTCAGCCTAACATCAAAATGCTTTAAATGACTGAAAATCGTATAAAACACCCATAATGAGGGTATTAGGTAAAAGCAGTGGTAAAAGGAATCAATTAGTAGAAGTCGAATTTTGCAGTCTGACGCTATGAAACGCCATCTTAAAATCCAATTCGGCGGCTTCCGCTCAATTTTAAAATATTTCAAATGACAGAAAAGTGCATGAAAAAAAATACTACCAAAACTATGACAAAAATATAACAAAATTATGAAAAGAAATTTTACAATATTATGACAACATAAATTACGAAACGCTGACAAAACTTTGAGAATAATATGGCAAAGGTGATAAAAATATTACAAAAATATTAGAAAAATATACCAAAACTTTGATAAATGTGACATTAAAATGGTGAAGCCATGACCAAAATATTAAAAAAAACTAATTAAAATTGACTAAACTAAATAACAAAAAATAACAATAATTACAAAACACGAAATAAAAACTTTGACAAATATTCGACAACATTATGGAAAATATGACAAATGAAATATGAATATGACAAATATAATAACTGATCAAAAATTACAAAAATGACAAAATTTTGATATAAAATAACATAAATCTGCATTTTGTCGTTTTTTTTTTCAATGGTTCTGTCAGATTTTTGTTCATTTGATTGTAAGTTTTTTTTATAGTTGTCTTTTTTCGTTCGATTATAGTCGTTTTACCATCTTCTCTTCATACTGAAAGTCTTACCGGTACAACTGTGTTCGATGATTACTCTTGTATTTGAACTCGCCAATTGAGCTACACATATCACAAGCCCATAGATTTGTCTTTGTCATATTTTGTCATTTTTTCGTCATATTTGCCATATATTTGTAACACATTCTTCATTATATTTTAGGATTTTTGTCATTTTTTGTTAAACTTTTGTAATTCTACTGTCGTATTTGTTATCATTTTGTAATTTTTTTTACATATATTTAAAAGTATTTTGTTATATTTTTATCTCATTCTTCATAATTTTGTCAGTTTTTTGTCATTATTTTGTCAAATTTTGGTCATATTTTTTCCAGGACTTTGTCATATTCTAGCCCATTTGTCTTATTTTTTCATTTTAATGTCAAATTTTTGCCATATTTTTACCACCTTTGAAATAATTTTTTTATAGTTTTATATATGTGTCAGTTTTGTGATTTTATTGTAAAGTGTTTTTATTACTTTGTCATTTTTGTAAATTAGTAGTCAAATAGTTAACCTTATATAAGTTCTGTCAGGTTATTTTATTGTCAAATTTTGATTATAATTTTGTCATATTTTTTCCACATTTGTCATAGTTTTGCCATTTATGTGAAATTTTTCTCATATTTTTGTCTAATTTTGTAATATTTGTCATATTTTTCGGCATAATTTTTTCAGCACATTTTTCGTGTTTTATTCAAAATTTTGTCATTTGTTATTATTTTGTTTGTCATACTTTTGTCATGGTTCTTTCAAATTTTTGTCATTTGTCAAATTTTAGCAATAGTTATTCATATTTTTGCCACAGTTTGATTATATTTTTGTCAATATTACTTTATTTTTATAACACTTGTCATATTTTTGTTTATTTCTTTCAGTGCTTTTTTGCAGTTTTCTTAAAATTTTTTGTTAAATTTTTATCAATTATTTTTCATCTTCTTTTAGATCCCTTTTACTTATTTCTTATATTGTGGATGGTTCATAGGATTTTCAGTTACTTACTGCATTTTGAATTTAGCGGAACCGCCATCTTTTATTTTAAGATGGCGTCGGACAGCCAAATTCGACTTCTACTTATTGAGCACTTTCATACAATACCCTTATTGTGGGAGTTTCATGTGCTTTTCAGTCACTGCCAGCATTTTAAAGTTGAGAGGAGGGGGCCATATTGGATTTCAAGATGGCGTCCGACAACGAATTCCAACTTCTATCCGTTCAATCTCTTCACCCTATACACCTATGCCGAACGTTTATTGCCAGTTAGAATTAGTTTCAATTAAAAAAGACTGAAACCGCGTTTGTTCAAAAATCCGCTTTAAAAAACCGTGCATTTTTCATAACCAACACAGAAACGGCAATGAAAATTAAATAAATAAACTTTCGAAAAAGATTTTTTGATAAATAATCATTTGCGATGAAAAATATTCGAAAGAATATTTTCAGTGTATGTCCGGATGAACAGAATGAATTCACGCGATCGAGCCGGGTCTTCGCACGAAAATTCGCTTGCACTGTGGCCGGTCGATGCTTTTTCAACGTGTTTCAATGAGAAGCGGGTTTTCGCGCGAATTGGAAATTCGCTTCGCACTTCGCTTCGCGCTCACTGTGAATTCGACCTAAGGTTTCGATCGAATTGTTAGTAGGTGTTGGCTCGGATGTGGTTTCGCAGTTCAATGCAGCCGATGACATCGATACGGTTTGTCGAGCACAACTGGTTATGGAAAGATACAAATGACACTTCAATTAAATTGTTCAAACCGTTTGGTCGTTGGGTGCGGACAATTGCTTTTGGTAAGATAGTTGATCAAGGCCGAATCAAGAAGAACATTTTGGAAGGTTTGTTTACATACATTTTGGGAGGTATCTCTGAAGAATGCGGCTTACTTCCTTTCCATCCCCAAACGACCGACCAACCAACCGAAATTTCCCTAATCAGAACAGGCCACGACACAAGAACGGAAACCAGCCGGGTAAGGTCTAAATTGCGAACCAGTTCCAGGCAAGCATCCGGAAGAGGAACAGGAAATTCTTACCGAACCTCCATCGGTGACTGACAAAAATTTGGCCGAAGCCTCTACTGAGTCTGTACCCGATGCAGTTCCTAATGTGGATAAAAGCTCTGCTGTAACTGCCCGCATAGCTAAAAACCATACTCAGAATCTTTCGAATTATTTGGTTCTGATTACATTAATAGTTACGATTAGTTTTGGGTACTCGCTGAATGTGCCTTTGCTAGAAACGAATGAAAACCATTTCTCAAAGTTACGATTAATCTTCCAAGGAACTAATTGAGAAATTTAGCAACACAACGATAAGATTAAAAATTGTTTCTGAAAGATACAGTCAATAGTCAAAAGAAAAATTGATTATTTTTTGCAACGCGCCCGAATTTTTCTGCTGTCACCACACGTGGCCGTTATTGTGCTGGAAATAAATATCATCTCCCGGAGCAGTTCGCGAAAATTTTACATATTCGGTAGGCACCGATTTCGATGGTGCGATGGATGGGTTGACGACAACGCCGGTTCCGTGTGTACGAGGGTAAGTATTCTGATTTTTTTTTGTTGGTAATTTTCAATTTTTTTTAAATGAAAATTTTTTTATTCCAGGTGCAGCCGGTTGTCTTCAGATCCAGAAGCTTAGGCCAGAATTTGGTTATATTGAACTGAAGATCACATTAATATTTTGGCGCGATCCGATAGGCAATAGCACCGGTTCCGATGGTGTTCCGATGGAACGAGTGCTCGGTAGCCGACAACAGAACAGGTTAAGAATCGGAAACAGCAACACGATGAGATGTTTCAAGGTGCAAATAGTGTGTTTTATATATTTTTAGTGAATGTTATGAATCTGTTGTGAGTTTATAATAAATATAATAATATAATGTTGAAAACATCTTTTCATTTCAATAATTTTAAGTCTAATAATTTTTTCAAAGCTACACGATATGTTGTATCGTTATTTTTTATGCGAAATCATTGAGGAAAGATTCCATGTACGGTACAACTCGCTCAGAGCGAGTAGAAAAAAGCAAAAAAAATGTATGGTTACTCTACTTAACGACCCGTTCCCTGTATCGTAAAGTGCGTCCAAACGATTCCATATCATGAAAAAATGATAAGCCTTATCTTACATTAATAATCCAAAACTATAGAAGTAATCTTTTGGGTGTCTTGGGAAGAAGATAATGGGAATAATCACTGTATAATACTGATTTATGCGGGTGATTCTTTGGCATTTCCGAATTTCAAAATATCTCCACGAGGTTTCAACGATTATATTTAAAAGTTTTTTTTTTTAACCTGATGATAGTCTATGATAGTTTTTTTAAGACGATGTACTTAGATTAAGGTTGCCAGAATTTTTTCCACTCCCATCCGGGCCTAGCAATTCCGGGCATTTTTTCAAAAAAACCTGGCAAAATCCGGGCATGGTTTTCAATTTTTCAAATCCAAAAACCGGGCAAAAACCGGGCAAAATTTAGGTGTTATTATATATAAAAGCAAAGAAAAAATGCAAAAAAAAATTAAATTAATATTTTATTGATGAAATTGCAGACTTCCAAAAACTTTTTGGAGCACTTAAATATTTAAAGGTTTATAAAAGTAAATCAGCGAAATAATTTGAAACAACCGTTGAAAATTTCCATATCGTTAATCGATTTTGCTAAAACTTACTCAAACTCTTTGATTTTTTTTGGTTTCTTTGTGAAAATCGTGAAAAAATCCGAGCAATATCCGGACTTTTTTCACGATATCCGGGCAACCGGGCCGGACCGGACTTTCTCGAAATTTTGCATCAAATATCCGGGCAAACCCGGATAAAACCGGGCAATCTGGCAAGCTTAACTTAGATGGTACAAGAAAGAACACTTGACGAACAAACGTGCACTTTCCCACAAGCTACTTATAATTCAATAATTTGCTGCAAAAGGACACATTCTACATTGTAATTTAAAAAAAATCAGAATAAAAGCTATAATTATTTGAAAAGTTTTTACTATTCTTCTACATTTGAAAATTAAAGAAGAACTATTTTAAACATTGTATCAGAAACTATTTTTTTTTATTAATTTACTACTACTTGAAGTTCAACAATCGCTTAACTGGACGATATATGGTGACCTGATACTTTTTTGCTCATCAAATTCTCGTCGTGTTTACTAATTTATTGATTAGGGTGAATGTACCCGAACTTGGCCCCTAAGGCATGGTTGACTATATTTCCCATGATTGTAGTCTTCCTGTAATATGTACCTTCAAAAGTCCTTCGACAAATATGATTGCTTACTAGCCTGAAATGTAGTAAAAATATGTTCTTGCTTTAAAGCGGTGGATAATTTGAGATAAATCTGATCAAACTATTGATTGAAATGCTCCTTATTGTGGCCCCCGTTCCTAATTGTGGCCCTTTATGAGTTCCTTAAATTGGCAGCTTCTAGAAGAAATTTTCCTCACTAATACAACAACAGCCCCCACGAATTCGTTGATAATATCCTGGAAGGAAGCACAACAATGTTCTGTGTTGTTTTCAAAAAGTCGAAAGTACAAACTGTCAATCATTTTTTAGAATTGATATTTGCGTGCAGAATTATAATCTTACGTAAAAAAGTTTCACTTGTTTGTTTCAGTTTTTGGTGTGTTTAAAATTTCTTTTATCAGAATGACGATCTAGAACAAATAGGTTCCAAATTATTTCATTGCTTAACATAAATATGTTTATTAACCGAGCAAACAAATCGTTTGTTCAATTTTTTAAAATCAAATCATGATAGATCTGTTTCCATTGAAGTTAACATACGATAGTGAATGTTCATATTTTTTATTCCACTCCCATAAAAGGAGGAGAAACAATTTAAAAACCATTATGACCAAGGCAAGAAGCAAGCTAAAGCTAAAACTCAAGTAAGCGAACGATTCTTTGAATCATACATATTTAAAATGTCGCCCTTAGGAATTTTCTAGCAATCGTTTGCGTACACCCGGATAGCAAAACAAGACAAACTATCGCTCACTCCAGCCAGCCTGATAGAAATAGATTGCATCTCACTCGTTCGTTTGGGAACTATAGTCAATGGAAGCGAACAGCAAATTTAAAAGCTAGGTGAAATTCAAGCTGCATCCCACTCGCACTCATGCAAAATCATCACCCAAACTCGGCAGCGCTTCCTTCGCATATTCCTTTCCTACGGGAAACAAACGTCGTCACCTCTGCTGATGCACAGTGATCCATAATATAAAACAATCTTGGTCAAATATTATTTTTGAATTCACATGAAATTGAAAACAATAAAATTTAGCTCTAAATAACATAGTTTTTCAACATTGTAAGGTAATTACTTTTTTTTAATAAACATAATATTTAGAATGTCATAATTTGGACTTTGTAACCATTCCTTTCAAAGCGACACATAGGCAGCAAATGTTCATCTCCAGCACAAATAAAATCCCGCATAATCAATTACAATATATAGAGAATATTCTATATTGTCTCTAAACGTTATCGTTTATTGTAAAGTGAACAGTATATGTACAATAACACAGACCATATTAACAATCTGTATTATGATTATCTGTTAAAGTACCATATGGGGAAAGGGCTGTTAAGCATGTTTACCATTCAAAAAGAGCGATTTTTTCGAACAAATATTTCATGCTACATTATTGGATACGGTTAAAATATCATCCACTTTTGGCGAGCAAAACAATCTACCTGAATGTTCTAGCTACGTTGGAATACAAAATCATAGATTTCATCAACTTCAATGGATATAGTTTGCTTATAGTAGTTTGTAGTAAAAATAACGCTCAATCATACGTTCCGCATATTGTAAAATATTTTTAAAAAGAGCTTCCCTGTACCATAACCAATATAGTTCCAATTCTTTCCCACAAAAAATAAAATAAAATTAAAAAATTTAAATGTTGAGATTTTTATTTTTTATTTCTGATATTATACATGGATTATACAATCTTACCTATTTGTGCAGATCTGCATTGTTCAGCCTTTCAGTAGATTTTTTTTCCGCTCTCCGCTCAGCAGAGATCTTTGTTTCTGTAATTTCATTAGTTTTATTTAATCTCACTAGTTTTTATCGATAATATAATATAGTTTTACTTACTTTTCGCGATCTGTGTGTTTTTCTCAGCGTGATTCTTTTTTTTCGGAGCCATTTTGAACACAGTTTTCAGTTCCGAACCTGGCGTGGGGTTGCCGACACAAATTTTAACGAAGTGAAGTGAAAATTAGCAGATGCTGAACCCAAGAGCGAAAAAATGCATAAGCTCACAACTACATCTTAAAATAACAATATTAGTTATTATCCGCAAGAGGTGAAATGATAACGACTTGTCTAACTCATACAATGTTGTCAATGTTGTTTTTTTTTAATTTAATGTCTAATGCTAAGAAAATATAAGGAAACTTTGTCGTACACTGTTAGAGTCCTGGATAAGGTCCAGAGACAATATTCAAAGGTTGCAAATTTTTATTCTCTTATTATACTATACTTACTAAATCATATATCATATTGTCACTGTCACTGATACGATCCTGTCATAATTTATTGAGGTAATAAAATTTTGAACATGTATAATGAAATGATACTTGGAAGATATTTCATACTGGTACTGCTACCAATATATTAAGTTAATAGTTAGTACTATATCCCCAACTGTTTTTAATTATGCGGGATGAAATCAAAATACGTTGAACCTTATTTCCAAATGTCGATTTTTTTTGGGTATGGATAAAGTAACTTCAAGGTTGAGATCCAAGATATCGATTCGGATCCGGATCCGGTTGATTTCGTGCTCAGAAGTAAAACAGTTGCCAGACTCTGAAATTCAGGTAGTTCATATTGAAAAAAATAAGAAATGGAAGTATAATCCGATGATTGCTACTATGGAAGTTGATTCGGAAACGTTTAATAAACTTATAAATAGAGGTAGAGTAAATATCGGTTGGGAACGTTGTAAACTTTTTGAAGACATTAATGTTCGGCGTTGTTATAATTGTTGGAATTTTGGTCACAAAGCTGAGTTCTGCAAAGAGTCAATCCGTTGTGCCAAGTGCGGCGAAGGTCACAATACAAATGAGTGCACTGCACAATGTGAAAAGTGTATAAATTGTATAAATCATAATAGTACAGTGAAGTTAGACTTGGAGAAAAAAGTTGATATTTGTCACCCTGCATGGAGTTATGATTGTGAAATATATAAAAGGAAAGCCTCAAATGCAAGAAAGTTTATCGATTACGGCAAATAGCAATCAACATCTGATATATTATATCTAAATGTTTGCGGTTTGCTAAGCAGCCTCGACGAAATTTGCGTAATAGCTCAAGAATTGAAACCTTTAATTATAGTATTAGTTGAAACTCACCTAACGGAAGACTTGAATTCAAATTCATTGAATATAATGGGCTACACCATGATACACTGCTTTTCACACTCAAGACATACTGGAGGAGTTACAATGTATGTACGGAATGTTTTTAAAATTGACATTGTATTAAATGCATGTGTTGAAATGAACTGGATTCTGGCAGTAAAACTTAATGATGGGAAAAAGCAAACTGTCGTTGGAGGAATTTATCATTCCCCAAGTACAAGCAATGCTCGGTTCTTAGATATTCTGGAAAATACTTGGCTGAATGAAATTGCTATAGATGAAATTGACAATTTCTTTTGTGGAGATTTCAATATTAATTTCAATAACGAGATTGAGTGTAGAGATTTGAGGCGTGTCATGGAGGCAAACAGCTTTCGACAAATTGTCACTGAAGACACTAGGATAACGACTAACAGCAGTACTAGAATAGACTTGGTGTTCACAAATGTGGAAAGTGCTGAAGCGATTATCATTCCAGATTTTCGAGTGTCAGACCATGAGTCAGTCAACATTTATGCTGGATTAGGACTTAATGCTGCCGTACCCGAAACCTACCACACATTAAATGATTGGAGTCGTTATAGCAGAAATTCATTACGTCAGCTTCTTGAGGCAGGATTGCCAACATTGAGATGCGCAGACTTTAATGAGTTAGTAAGACGTATCGATTTATTATTGAAGAATAGTGTTAATGCACTTGTACAGCAAAAAAGAGTTCGTGAAAAACTGGTACTTAATGGTACTGGTTCTGGTACTCAATGGTACTCAAGAAATCTTAGTGATATTAAAAAACGAAGAGACAAACTGTATAAAAAATTCTTAAGAAACAAATGTGAAAGAAGCTGGCGTAATTACAAAGCTGTGAGAAATGAGTACTCGCGTAAAATTAAAGAAGCAAAAAATAAATCTATTCAAGATGAACTGGAGAAGAACAAATGTAATGGTAACCTACTTTGGAAAACGATAAAACGATTAATAAGTACAAATGGTGCCAAAGCCGATTCGATTTCATTCAATGGAGTTGAAATAACAGATGAATCTGAAATTGCGCAGAAGTTCAATGACTTTTTCATCGATAGTGTCATGCAAATTCATGATAGTATTCCGGCAAGTTCCAATAATTGCATTGAGCAGATTATTTATACCGGCGGAAAATTTCGCACATTTGAAGCAATAAGTAGTCAAGAGTTTGATGAAATCGTTAACAATATGAAACCCACTGCGGGTATTGAAAATGTCTCTTTGAGAGTCTTCAAAGATTCTTTGTCTTTACTAGCAAATCCGTTACGAGATGTTATAAACACAAGTCTTCGATCAGGGATTGTTCCAGATACGTGGAAATATTCAACAGTTGTTCCTATTGAAAAAGAGAAGAATGCGCGAGAGGCATCACTTTATCGCCCTATAAACATGTTGGAAATCCAAGAAAAGGTGCTAGAGTTAGCAGTTAAAAGGCAGTTTTTGCGATTCATTGAGTCCGAAGATATCCTTATCGCCGAACAGTCTGGATTCAGGAAGCAACACTCAACAGAATCTGCAGTGAATTTATTACTTCGTAATTGGAAGATCAACATCGAAAATGGTACCTACACTGTTGCCGTGTTTCTTGATTTTAAGAGAGCATTTGAGACTATTGATCGATTGCTTTTAATGGATGTGTTGGTAAGAGTTGGTATCGATGGTACTGTTCTTAACTGGTTTAAGAACTATTTAGAGAACAGAATGCAAAGAACAAAGTATGGATCATCTTATTCACGATATAGAGAAAATAATTTAGGTGTCCCCCAAGGTAGTGTGTTGGGTCCCCTGTTATTTATCTTGTACATCAATGACATGAAAAAATGTTTACAGTACGGTCGTCTCAAACTATTTGCGGATGACTCAGTCTCCTACTGGAGCGGTAATGATTTAGAACTCGTTATACAAGAAGCTAATGCGGATTTAAAGAATATTGCTAATTTTTTGAAATACAGAAAGTTGTGTCTGAATCTTACTAAAACCAACTGGATGGTTATCGGAAATCGCAAGGCTGAAGCTAGTTCTAATCTGTTTATCGATGGATGTGCAATCGAAAGAGTACGCCAAGTCAAATACTTAGGAGTACAAATAGATGAAAAGCTGAATTTCGTAGCTCATATCGACTACACTGTCAAGAAGATTGCCATGAAATATGGAATACTTTGTCGGATAAGCAGATATATGACTTTCTGGTCAAAAATTATCTACGTAAAATCTGTTATTATGCCACATTTCGACTATTGCGCTACCATATTGCTTCATGCATCAGATACACAAACGAAAAGGCTGCAGAGAATACAAAACAAGATAATGCGAGTAGTGTTACGATGCAATCGATATACTCCAAGTGCTCTTATGCTTGACATGCTGCAATGGTTGACAGTTAAGCAGAGAATTGCGTACAACAGTTTGATTTTCATACACAAAATGAAGAAAGGAATGTTACCATCTTATTTATTGGACGGTCTGCAGTATGGTATCGATATACACAGATACAATACAAGAAGAGCTCAAGATTTTAGATTACCAAACACGAAAAAAGAGATGACCAAACGTTCTGTTTTCTACAACGGACTGAAGATGTATAATTACCTGCCACTGAACATCAAAGACAGTTCGAACCTAAATGTCTTTAAGAAACTGACAATACAATATGTTAAACAGTCAACCTGAAACAATGACCAATCCTAAAAAGGATCATATGGATGTGATGAAGATCTGAAGAAGTATCAGATAAAAATAAAATGTACGGTGATGGACATACGCGGGAGTAAGACAAACAAGTCGTACAGAAATTGATCGAATAATGTAAACATAATTATCCAGAGGATAAATAGTCCCTCCCACTTCTAAAGAAGCGTATGGGGTGGAGGAAGGACCCAAATGGGCCTGTGGGACCATCACAAAAAAAAAAAGAAGTAAATTTTGTTGAGAGGAAAAGTTCTAGAAATTCACCAAAGATTTTACAATTCCAACTAAGATGCCAAATACGCTTGAGAGACAAATAAAATGATTATAATCCAAAATACATTTATGGTATTTTTAAGTTATTAAAATCATTCTTTTTACTTTCGAACGGCTGTCAAATTTCCAGACCACTGTGCACTAACGGCCGACGATTCGGCTGCCGGCTGCTGGCTACCGACTGCCTGCTGATTTCGTTCTCACACATACATACAAACCTCAATTAGTGGAATTTCATGCCAAGATTAGGCGAAAAAAATTTTTATATTTTCTTCAATTTTAGATAAAATATGTACGTTGTTTGGAATAAGTTATAATTTTATATTTTTTGCCACGTTTTGCTGTAACCAACGGTATTTTTTAGTGATTTTTTCATAGGGAAGTGTGTTTTTAAAATCGATCCTAAGAAGGCAGATGCACTAGCAAGGTAGGTTCATTTCAGATTTTCTGCGAAAATCGTAATTTTACTTCCAGTTTGTCATGTCAAAAAAAAATTATTACGCAGTTATTTGGATCCAATTGCGGACAAATGCCATGCAGAATGTAGACAAATGCGATTTTCTTTTATGTTTGATTTATTTTATATTTTTAGGCATATATTTGACATATAAATTACCAAAATGCATTTTGGCATGCCAAGATAAGGAGCATGCCAAATTAAGGCTCACTTACCCTATTGGCATTTATATTCTAATACATTTAAAAATTAAAGAAGAATAATTTTAAAAATTGTATCAGAAACTTTTTTTTTATTAATTTACTACTACTTGAAGTTCAACAATCGCTTAACTGAACGATAGATGGCGACTTTTTGGCTCATTAAATTCTCGTCGTGTTTACTAATTTATTGATGATTTTAAGCATTAAAATATGCTAGTTAAAGAAATGATTGAATTTCAACAATTAATAACTCCGTTTTACAGTAATTTTCGTGTTTTTTCATTTCATTTCTATCTCGTCAGCACCTGAAAAGGTACCGACAATTGTCACCTAAAATCGTCACGCGAATGCGACGATTCTCACCCACGGTGACTACGAGAATAGGGTAAGAACTCACGAAGTTCATCCGAAGTGACAATCCTCACCTACACCGACTACTGGAATAGAGTGACTTGGGTGACTCGACTATCATCACGTCACGCGCGGCGCAGAATAAGGGCCTTTGTGAATCCATATTGCAAAGCTTTTGAGTAGTAGTGAGAAAAAACAGTTGAGTAAAGAAATTTTGGAAGGATAGACGTCATAAAGAACTGATCCGTGAAAATTGAAAAATGTGTTCTACGAATGACGTCCGGTCACTACACTGGTAACTGTAGGAAATAAGATGTGGGTTGTGTAACGGAGGATATAATTAGGGAAAAATAAATATGTTTGAGAATATATAGAAGATATAGAAAAGGCTATTGCATAGCCCCGCGGAGATATCTATAACGATTGCTTCTCGTTTTACGTGAAAGAGTTAAAGAGAGCGAGCTGAGTAATTGAGTACTGAGGTATTTGATGAAGGAGAACAGGGAGAGTGTGTAGAGTTTCGGTTGCAATGGGTAGCGTGAGAAGGAAAAAGCAGGATAGGTTGAACAGAGTGACAAAAGTTTTGAGAGTTTAGTTTATAGACGTATTTCAGCGAGAAAGGAGGGCTGCGATAATTTAGGACCGAAAAACTGAAAAGAAAGGACAGGATAAGATGGCCGCCAGGCGCGTCGGTCTCGACAATGGCGTGGTCGGTTCAACGAACCGGTAAGTAAATTTTTTTAACAGGATTGATGCTTCGGATTGTTTGAGGGTAGTGAATAGTAGGAAATGTGCACATACATTTCCGTAATTTTGCATTACAGTGTTGACTGGAAAGTGAGCGAAGTTCAAATTTCTGCATAGTCTGGACATTGAAATGGTTGAGGGGTTTTATGTGAACTTGTGATGCAAAATTTTAATCTTGTCGAAGCATTTGGGGTTCGGAGTGTCACTTTAATTGGTATTTTGTGGCTAAAGTTTTTTTTTTAGGATTGGAGACCGGATTCTGGAAACAGATTTGCTGGTGATGTCCTGTTTTAGGCCTGAGTTGGAGGTTTGTGTTTGTGTAAAATTCAGGCCACATTGATGTGAGGTTGGACCAAAAAACGATTAATTATTTTGTTAAAGGGAGTTGCTTATTATTGTAAATATGGTAAATTTGACGCTTCATCCAGAGGTTCCTGGGTAGGATAGATAATGTTAAAATACTGCAGTGAGCGTTGGCTGTATTCGTCGATGGGAGGAAGGACAGATTTTTTTTTGTAATTGTCACAAAGAGAGTACTATTCGGTGCGTAAGTGATAATGTGTGAGACGAAGGATCTGGCCAGGGATAGCCTCTTGAACGGGCCATTGCAAATGATTCGCTATATGGGACAAACCTCTGAGAGGGGCAGTCCAAATAGGTGGTTATGTAGGCCAGACCCCTGAGAGGGACAGACCAGATAATCGTGTGTGTGGGACAGACCCCTGAGAGGGGTAGTCCAAACAGCCGGATAAGTGGGACAGACCCCTGAGAGGGGCAGTCCAAATAATTAGATTTTTGGACAGACCCCTGAGAGGGGCAGTCTAAATAGTCGGAAGAGTGGGACAGACCCCTGAGAGGGGCAGTCAAAGAGTTTGATTTTTGGGACAGACCCCTGAGAGGGGCAGTCCAAATAATAAGATTTTTGGACAGACCCCTGAGAGGGGCAGTCCAGATGGTCGAATGAGTGGGACAGACCCCTGAGAGGGGCAGTCCAAAAAAGCCGGATGAGTGGGACAGACCCCTTGTCCAAAAAAGCCGGATGAGTGGGACAGACCCCTGAGAGGGGCAGTCCAAATAATTAGATTTTTGGATAGACCCCTGAGAGGGGCAGTCCAAATGGTCGTATGAGTGGGACAAACCCCTGTGAGGGGCAGTTCAAAAAGCCGGATGAGTGGGACAGACCCCTGTGAGGGGCAGTCTAAATAGTCGGAAGAGTGGGACAGACCCCTGAGAGGGGCAGTCCAAATAATTAGATTTTTGGACAGACCCCTGAGGGGGGCAGTCCAGATGGTCGAATGAGTGAGACAGACCCCTGAGAGGGGCAGTCCAAAAAGCCGGATGAGTGGGACAGACCCCTGTGAGGGGCAGTCCAAAAAAGCCGGATGATTGGGACAGACCCCTGAGAGGGGCAGTCCAAATAATTAGATTTTTGGACAGACCCCTGAGAGGGGCAGTCCAAATAATTAGATTTTTGCACAGACTCCTGAGAGGGGCAGTCCAAATGGTCGAATGAGTGGGACAGACCCCTGAGAGGGGCAGTCCAAATGGTCGAATGAGTGGGACAAACCCCTGTGAGGGGCAGTTCAAAAAGCCGGATGAGTGGGACAGACCCCTGTAAGGGGCAGTCCAAAAAAGCCGGATGAGTGGGACAGACCCCTGAGAGGGGCAGTCCAAATAATTAGATTTTTGGACAGACCCCTGATAGGGGCAGTCCAAATAATTAGATTTTTGCACAAACCCCTGAGAGGGGCAGTCCAAATGATCGAATGAGTGTGACAGACCCCGTGAGAGGGGAAGTCCAAAAAAGCCGGATGAGTGGGACAGACCCCTGTGGGGAGCAGTCCAAAAAGCCAGATGAATGGGACAGACCACTGTGAGGGGCAGTCCAAAAAAAAAACCGGATGAGTGGGACAGACCCCTGAGAGGGGCAGTCCAAATAATTAGATTTTTAGACAGACCCCTGACAGGGGCAGTCTAAATAGTCGGATGAGTCGGACAGACCCCTGAGAGGGGCAGTCCAAATAATTAGATTTTTGGACAGACCCCTGAGAGGGGCAGTCCGAAAAGCCGGATGAGTGGGACAGACCTCTGTGAGTGGCAGTCCATAAAAGCCGGATGGTGGGACATACCCCTGAGAGGGGCAGTCCAAAGAGTTTTATTTTTGGGACAGACCCCTGAGAGAGGCAGTCTAAAGAGTTTTATTTGTGAACAGACCCCTGAGAGGGGCAGTCCAAATAATTAGATTTTTGGACAGACCCCTGAGAGGGGCAGTCCAAAAAGCCGGATGAGTGTGACAGACCCCTGAGAGGGGCAGTCCAAATGACGGATGAGTGGGAAAGACACCTGAGAGGGGCTGTTCAAATAGTCAGATGAATCGGACAGACCCCTGAAAGGGACAGTCCAAATAATTTGATTTTTGGGACAGACCCCTGAGAGGGGCAGTCCAAAAAAAAAAAAAAAAGCCGAATGAGTGGGACAGACCCCGGAGTGGGGGCAGTCCAAACAGTTTGATGTAGATGGAGGTTCAGTGCTTGAATCATGGTACAGTCCCCAGTACTTGAAAAAATGTACAAATCATTTTAGGGTTATGAAGCGGTAGAGATAAAGCGAGAAGAGTCTAATAAGATAAAAATAAATTGAGACGGTATAAATCATATATTTCGTTGTCTTTGTTAAGTTTATGAGCAATGAATTGAACAACAAAAATAGTAATAATGATTAGGAAAAAAGATGACAGAATTTGAAAACTACTTAATTATCAAAAATTATTTGAGGAGAGTCTGGAAAGAAGAGAAGAAGAGATGAAGTTAAGATGAGAAGACAAGAAGAATGGAAATTCAGAAATAAGGCGGAGAAGAAAAATCGATGGGAAAATGAAACGACTCAGAAAAAAAAGGTAGCTAAGAGGTGGGAGAGATGACGTAAAGAGGATTAGAGGATAAAATATTGAGACGGGATGAAGATAAAATAATAATATTTGAGAAAAAGAAATTACAAAAGGGCCACGACAATTGGAAGATGGGTATTGAGACCACGAAGAGTAATCGGAGTTCAAGATGAGAAAACGAAAAGATTAAAATAGGACTATATAAGAACAGAAGGTTGGTGAAAGAAATTTTTGATAATTAGAAGATAAGAGGCTGGAGAGAAAAGTGGGAGAAAGAATGATAAGTTGTGAATATGTAAAGTGAAACGAGAAATATGAAACGATAAATAAAAACATAATAAGAGATAGGAAGATCGAAGCATAAGATAATAAAGATCAGAGCTCAGACGGCTAAGGATTTGAGATTGAGCAAATGGAAAGAAAGATAAATATAATGAGAGGCTGGAAAGGAAATCAGAAGAAAACATGACAAGATGAGAATACAAGAAGAATAGAAGCGTAATAGTGAAGAAACTGGAGAGTTGACGAAAAGAGGATAATAAGACGAGATACTGAGACAGTATAGATAATATTATTCATTGTATTTGATAGGCTTATGAGGTAAATTGAAGAATAAAAAAAAACTAATAAAGAAACTAAATTAAAAAAAAAAGGATCACGACAAGAAGAAGTTAAGTATTGAAATGACGAAAAGTAACTCAAAATGAGAAAATGAAAAGATTTAGATTAAGATTTATTTTAGGCATCAGTATATTGAAAGATGTCAATATAAGAATAGAAAACTAGTGAGAGAAAAATTTTGTCATCAGAAGATGAAAGGCTGGAGAGAAAAGTGGAAGACAAGATGATAGGATGTAAAGATGAGAATTGAGACTAGAGAGATGAAAAATAAAAGGGAAATTAAGTAAAAGAGTTTGAAACAGAAGAAATAAGAACATAGAAACATTAGATAATAGGGATCAAAGCTGGGTGCTGGGACTACAAAAAGATGACAGAATTTTAAAATCAGAAAATGAAAATATAAGAGCTATACGATGAGAGGCTGAACAGAAAAGTAGAAGAAACGTTGATAATATGAGAAGACAGGAAGATGAGAAATGTGACGGTAGAAATGAAACGACGAGAAACCGTAACAACTTAAAGGAAAAGAAGTTAAGCCGGTGAGTTGACGAAAAGAGGCTGATAGAGATGAACTGATGAGATATTGAGGCGGTATAAAAAGTATTATTCATTAACCTTGTTAAGCTCATGAGCAAGTGAATTGATCAAGGAGATAGTTAGTGCTTAGTAGAACAAAAGATAAATAAACAGTTAACGACAAGGAGAAGATTGGCATTAAGGCGACAAAGAATTATCGGATTCCAAAATGAGAATGGAATGGAAAGTTAGTTAAAGAGAAGTTTGGAAATTTAAAGACGAGTGGGCGAACAGATTATTCTATGACATGATGTGAATTGAGACGGAAAGGGTGCAACGATGATTTTTTAAATTCAATAGGATAGGTTGAAACATAAGAGATAGGAAAATGAAAGGATCGGATAATAAAGATCAAAGCTGGGTGCCGAGACGATAGGATTGATAGGATTTGAAAATATAAAATTAAATTAAAAATTACAAAAAAGAGTCTGAAAAAAGTGAATGATAAGATGAAAAGACGACAAAAGTAGGAGATGAGATTTGTGATGGGAGGATACAACGATAAGAAACGGAAAAGACCAAAAAAAAAAACAAAGCTGAAGAGATGACGAAAAGGGGATAGTTAGATGAATAATTGAGACGGTACATACAGTATTTTTCATTGACTTTGCTAGGCTTATGAGCAAATAAAAAGATTAAAAAGAACGAGTAATTAAAAAAATAAATAAATAAATAAATAAATAAATAAAAAAGGCAACGACAGAAAAAAGCAGAGTATTGAGATGACGAAAAGTAACCGAACTTCAAACTGGAAAGATTGAAATATGACGATATGAGAACAGAAAACTAATAATAAAAACTGGAAAATCAGAGGCTAGAGAGAATAGTGGAAGAAAAGATGGTATGATGCAAAGATGTGAATTGAGATGGGAGAGATGAAACAAAAAAAAAAATGAGAAATGTTAAAACAGAAGCAATTAGTAGATAAAAAACATTAGGTAATAGTAAAGTAAAAAAAAAAAAGAATTACAGAATTTGAAAATTAGACAATCGCATCGAGGGATGAAAATATAAGATGAGAGACTGGAGAGAAATGAAGAAGAAAAGATGGTAAGATGAGAAGACAAGAAGAATAAAAGATGAGAAATGTGGTGAAAAAAATTAAACGATGGGTAACTGAAACAACTTAAAAAAGTGATTTAAGCTGGAGAGATGAAGAAAAGGGGTTAATAAGATGGAATATTGAGACGTCATAAATAGTATTATTAATTGACCTTGTTAAGCTCAGGAGCAAATAGATTAATAAAAAAAAAATTAAACAAATAAAACAATACCTAGTTTTATTAAAAAAATAATAATAATAATAAATCACGACAATAAGAAGCTGGGCTTGGAGACGACGAAGAATAACCGGATTTTAAAAATGAGTGAAATAGAGGTTGAAAAAAGACAAAAAAAAAACAAAAATTTAGTGATAAAAAAGGATTTGGATATTGAAAAGTGAGAGAATGTAGAGAGGAGTGAAAAAAAAACGATGATAGGATGAGAAGATGTGAATGGAGACGGGGAGGATAAAACGACAAAAAGGGAATTAAATAAAAGAGGTTGAAACAGAAGACATAAAAACATAAAATATTAGATAATAAAGATCAAAGCTGGGTGCGGAAACGACAAAATGATTTGGAAATCATTGATTAAAGCAGGCATGTCAAACTGGGGGTTTGCGGGCCGCATGCGGCCCGCGGTTTTGTTCAATGCGGCCCGCTAAGCCCCGTCTTAAATTGTCACAAAAAAAAACACCACTGATTTTGATGTAAAATATTACTGCAAAAAAACTAAAGTTGAATGTAAGGTTTTCAACTTAATGCAAATGTTTTTCGATGCTCAAATTTGTTGCTCTGAACCACAGTTTGAGGTGATTCCCGCTTCCGTGGAGGATTGTGTGTAAACATTCATATCGTAAACAACATAAATATCATCCAAGTATTTTGGTTCTATTATTTTTATTTTACCGAAGGATCAACAGACATATTGTGATATTTTTTAAATTGAAGATGTACATAAGCGTGAATACAAACATTATTCATTGTATAAAAAAACATCCTAAATAATCAAAAATTTTCCGAGATTTAATTTGTGATTAAAATTGTAAAATGAAAAAAATAATTGTGTTTTTAAAAAATATCTTCAGCTAGTTCATAAAATTATCAGCTCTTCGCACACAGTAAATGAAAATTACCGAGTTCGGTAATTTTTTTACCGAAATCCTAACATGTGGAAATCGTTAAACCGTTCGGTAATTTATTTCATGGCAGAGAAGTGACAGCTGTCAAATATTACAAACCTATTTCGGTAAAAATGATCGAAACTCGGCTAATCATTTCTTACATTATCTGTCAAAATTTTGACAGTTGTCAACGTGGTAGCTCGTAACATTACCGAACAACCGGTATTGTAGAACCGAAATGCCTGTAATTATTACCGAAATACCTGTAATTTTTATTGATATATCTATAAATATTACCGAAATACCGTGACTTTTTTTACCGAAAACCTGTAAAAATTCGTAAATATTTACCGAACAAGCGGTATATTTTACCGAAATATTTTTAATTATTACCGAAATACCGGTAAATTTCATCAAAAAATTTGAAAATAGCCGGTAAAATTTACCGAACCATCGGTTAAATTTACCGATGGTTCGGTAAAATTTAACGAAATACTCGCAATAATTACCGAAAAACCGGTATTAATTACCGAGTAAATAAAAAAATCCGGTAATTTTTACCGAAAATTCAGTATTATTACAGAATGTTCTTTAATTATTACCGAAATGCCGGTAATATTTACCGAAAACAGTAAAGTTTTCGGTAATGTTAATCAATTTATTGGCTTTATCGGTGAAATTTATGTTCTTTAAATAAGTGCATTTCAAAATTATGAAAAAGAAAGACGGATAAAAAGTAAGAATGTATGAAGACGTTGAAAATGAAAAAGCAGAATTTTATATAGAAGCCTTTTCAGCACGTCATCGATTTGTTTAGCACCGATCAACTATTTTGAAGTGGTTTTGTCATATAGAGTTGACCCCACCACTCCAAAGTAATTCACAAAGTGTGTCTCTCTCAGCAAGTGTAGCTGGCAGTGAGAACGAATGTCCGTTGATGACGTGTGATGAAAATACTTCTGAATAAAATTCTTCTCGCTCATTTTCAAAGTCTTTTGATTTCTTCTAATTTCGTATCCGTCTATGGTTTTCATAATCTTGAAATGTTCTTTATACAAGAACATAACTTTAATCGATAAAACCAATAAATTGATTAACATAACCAAAAATTTTACAGTTTCCGGAAAATACCACCGCTATTTCAGTAATAATTACAAAAAGAATCGGTATAAACTACGCGTTATGTAAAATAAAACTTATGGTTATGTTTATGAATAAACACTTGCCTTTATTTATGATGTCTGTTGAATTATTATTATCACATTTTAACTTTATTATCACATTATAAGACTTAATTAAAGATTCAATCTAAATTCAATTCTAATGAACAGATGGGCATTAAATGTTCAGTCAAAATTTTTAACAAATTAATAGTCTTAATACGTGTATTTGTATTTGTAGTTCAACTTGAAATATATTTTTTGATTAAATATTTTTTAAATAAATTAACCAAGACATTATTAAATCAATTACTGCTTTTGATTGATAAAGTGAATAAAAAATTAGATTTGGTTCAAATTGCTTAACAGATAAAAATTTAAGTTTAAACGGCTGACGCATGCCTAGTTAATTTCGATTAAGTAGCATACTGCACGCAATACAGATCGAATACCTTATAAATTTCAATGTTGACGAACGAAGAAAAGAACTTTGGCATCGAATCTCCAGCCTGGGTAAAGTCGTTGGTGGTCTATTGTCCGCTAAGATGCTCGGTGCGAACCGATTTCAGCACGTTCTGGACAGCCTTGAAAATCACCTGGTCCTCAGCAAAGACAGACGTGTACACTGTAAGATGAAAGATAAACAATATGACGACATCGTGTAACATTTCTTAAAACTTATTCAAATAAACTTAATTTGTTTTAAGGGTTTGAAGCGAAAAAATCAAATAAAGTACCCAAGGGCAAGTGCCAACGGATAGTTTAACCACAGGTTTAACTTTCATATGCCCTCGGAAATCGTTAAACGTTACCAGTTATCATTCGACGCGTTACAAAAGTAGTTTTAATAAATTACTATTTAACAAAAATAAAAATTTATGGCAAAAATAAATCCCACTTTGTGAAAAAAAAAATTAAGTTTGCACGTTCCCTGTTGGTGGGTGCAAAGTTTTTCAGAAAATTCAGCTAACTCTTGTAAGTTTATATTGCAGGCTGATAGGTACCAGTATGAGCGATTATTAAAAATAAATAAATTCAAATCGTGACTCAGTCTTCTCCACTTACCGGTTCAAAAACAGCCTGCTCAGCCGAGCTTAAGCAACTAAACCGGAAGCGATATTGTCGAGAAAGTTTCCGTACAAATTCTGGGAATCTCGAACTGATTCGGGTTGCAAACAGGCTGCATTGTGGAGTTGTCCAACAATCATCTTCTCAAAGTTAATACGTCGGTACAATTAACTGCTCTGAAACGTTAATGAGAGTTGATAAGTACACTCAGCAACAATCGTCGAATAACATTGCACTTAAGATTAAGTTTACATATTTAAGAAAAAAAGACTCACCACAAATCCTTCAACTTTGGTCTTCAAACAGCGTCGTTTTAAGGGTAAATCCGGATTGCAGCTAGGATGACTTAGTGGTAACAATTGGGGGAAGGTGAAATCGAATTGCGAACTTTCCACCCGTATGGCCGTCAATCATTCCACATTCCGACTGAAAATAAGTTGCTAGCAGTTTTCTCCAGAAAGGCTAGAGGACCCTGGAGGTTTTTTCTTGATTGGAATCCGACATCAGCAACTGCGCCTTCGCCTCGACTACCAGCAGGATTGAATCCCAGTGGCAACGATTGCATTTGCTGCTGCATCTGTTGTGATTAGAGCCGTTCTCGGAATGGGTTAATGCCGTTCGACAACTGGAACCTGCGTGCGATAGCTTTGGTGACCTTTGTGCAGGAGACGTCATGGAGATCTAACCGTCGACGGTGTCTTCCGAATGGGCACTGGAGCTGCACTGTTTAAGCTGCAACAACTAAACATCAATAAGCGTCAGGGAAAACACAAGTTATTAACATTAAAACTTACCCAATTATCGGAGAAACCGGAATGTAAACGCCGTAACAGGATGGGATGAAATGTCCGGTGAACTGCCGAGTACAAGTCCCTGTGCTGCTGGTGTTGCTGTTAGTGCTGTGCCAACCGTCTGATCCGAGGAACCGCAATGTTTACCGATGCCGAGATTTATTATTTTTATTTATGATTGTTCGCAATGGGACGGTTTAGACCAATACTATCTAACCTGCCTTGAAGACTGGATGGACTAAGTCTAAAAATAATTTATTATTTATGTTTTTTTATTGATTTGCACATTTTGCTGCTTTCGGTCGACACGACCTGCTGGGCCTCCGGACGATAGTCACGTCCAGTTTCGCTGGCACTTATTGGTAATTTTGTGACAACCAAAAGGGCGGGTTCATTTCAATAAATTTAAATTTGCATCCTGACATCTGGAGTGTTGGTACTGACGGAACTGAAAATAGCTATACAGTGAAAAGCAATTATTTTCATCATTTGTCGTAGAATTCACCTGGCTCATTAATCATAATCATGAAACCACCGGTATTTTGGCAGATAGCGCTCCGTTCCGACTTTCGGAATGATGACAAAATCCACCTGTAAACATAAGCGATTTTGAATTTAGTGCGCTATGATTAAAGGTCGCGGTACACCTCAGGTGAAAATGAAAATGAAAAATCTTATTTTATTAAAAACTCAAAAAAGTGACACATATTGGCTTTGTAACATGGTGGAATCGTTGGGGAATAGTTAAAAGCTGAATTTTGAACCGGTCTCGGAGTTTAAAACTTCTTAAAAACGGTTTTATTTCGATTCCCCCAACATGAGGAAATTTTCACGGTGAAAATCAAGAGAATCGAAAATAAAACATTTTAAAGAGGTTTTGAACACCGAGGCCAGTTCAATATTCATCTTTTAACTATTCCCCAACGATTCCACCATGTTACAAAGCCAATATGTGTCACTTTTTAGAGTTTTTGATAAAATAAGATTTTTCATTTTCATTTTCACCTGAGGTGTACCACAGAGAACAGACGTACAAGCTCGAACAAAAAATCTTCAAAAAAGTGTGTAAAATTTCAAATGCAGACATCCAAAAAATATGTTGAAAATTGACTTTAAACAGTGGCACCTATTGCGCCGTTCAAAAGTTACAAATCAAATGTTCAAGTGTACAGTTTTCGAAAAGGCGTAACCGTATATATGAACTCATAATTAAACTAATGCCGCTGGAAATTTTACACAAGTTTCGTGGGCTAGCTTGTACGTCTGTTCTCTGTGGGTGTACCGCGACCTTAATAAATCAATGCTGAATAATTAAAAATACAAATGGTGGCATCGACTTACCCATATCGAATGTTCTATTCAGGCTTACGGGTTATTTATTTCCTGTAGAATCTTGTGTACACTACCTGATAGACTGTCCTCGCTTAGCAAACGATAACTGAACAAAAAATGTTGAAAAAACACTAATTTTTCACTTATTTTTAGTAAAATTAAAGATTTTTCACTACGCCGAAACGAAAAAAAATGGCAGTGAAACGTTTCCTATTCGACTTTGCCTTTTTTACAGAGCAAGCGGGATGCCACTAATACATCGTGTTTATCAGAGAAAGATAGTTGCACTCAAGGTTGCGAGAAAAGGACGCTCGAAATTTGACGTTTGTGTTGAGATTGATTTACAGATTTCGGTGTTTTTTACCGAAAATTTTTGGCAAAGCGATTTGTTTACACAAAAATAAACGAACTTCGGCAAATCAAGAACTGATTTACCGAACTCGGTAAAAACAATACGTCAAATTGATCAATTACCGAAAATTTTCGAATTACAGACGTGGTTCTGTAAAATAAATTACCGAACTCGGTAATTTTCGTTTACTGTGCACATATTTTTTTACTTATATTCGGATTCAGAAGTCGATTTAAAATTTGAAACTTGACGTCGATAAATAAAGTTCAGTTTTTTGTAAACAATTGCTAAGACAGTATGAGGCCCTCAGAGCCAAAGGGGTATAAGTGCACAAAAGCTACTTTCGAGAAAGCGCGCTTCAAAGTTTCTTTGTTGTGCGATTTTCCATATACTTTTTGGGAAGTTGTAGTGTTTGTCCGTTCAAAGAAGTATGAAGATAAAATTATAAAAATCTGAAATAAGTACTGAATAAAGATTTAATACAACTAATGGTGCAAACTGCTTGCGAAAATAAGGGACACCGATAGTAATTTCAAATTTGCTCATTTTCAATGCATAATTCACCAAGAGGCATTATGCGCAAAGCAATTAAAGTTTCAAAATGTGCTTAAACCATTTTAAATACTAAAAATTTTATCCGTTCCCGTGGCTTGAACTATCGCCAATTTTTGACATTTTTGGAAGACATTGGACATGAATTCGATTGTGTTTCCTACTACACAGAAGTACGCTGGCTTTCCTGCCACAAAATTTAAAAAGATTTTGTTTTGCTACGAGAGGAAATAATATTATTTTTGGAAATGAAAGGTGAACCTGTTGAACATTTTCAAGCAGACGACTGGGTTCAGGATTTGACATTTGCCGTTGACCTCACTGGCCACCTGCAAGATTTGAACTTAAAACTTCAAGGAAAAGAAAAAAAATCATAAGTGCTTGTAATGATGTTGAAAACTTTCAAGCGAAGTTACTGTTATGGATCAACCAAATTTCCAAAGAAAACCTTGTGCACTTCTCTACGTGTCAAGAACTGAAAAGATCAAATAAGGCTGCATCATTTGGTAAATACGTACTTCACCTAGAATCGTTACTAGATACATTCGAAAGCCGTTTTCGTTACTTAAATTTGCTCCTTTCATTTGCTCCTGAAAATGCTGCTGATAATTTGCCACATTGAAGTGGTTGTACCAAAATTTTACAGCTATTTGCCTTAACGCTACGTTGAGTTACGGAAATTTATTGCCAGAATTCTTGCTATGTTTGCATGTACCTATCTATGTGAGTAATTTTTTTCATAATGGAAATACAAAAACTCCTCATCGTTCGAGATTATCTGATGCAAATTTATCATCAATAATGAAAGTGTCAGTGACAAATAAACTTCAACCTGATATTAATAACTAGTATTTCAGAAAAGATGTCAAGCATCAGGACAATAGATATCAGGCCCGTGCGAAGGACTCGATCATGGGGGGGGTTTTCAAGATTCAAAATTCAAAATCAAGATTTTCAAGGTTTTGAATCATTGCTCTTTCCGGCAAGTCATCAATAAATTATTTTCAATGATGTTCCATATTTTGAGCTAGATATTTGTTTAAAAATAAATGTGAAGAAATCAAGTTTACAAATATAACATCAATATTTCAGAAAACACAGAATTTAAAAAGATTTAAAGAGAAACTAAATCAGAATTCTAAGATAAATTTCAGACCAGATAAAAGAATAATAATGTTTTGAAATTGTTCAGCAAATCGATAATAATTGTTGTTTATTAATCGTAGAAATTCACATTCCTTTTTTTGCATTTTCAATTGAAGACTTGATTGAAAAATTCCGCTGTAATATTTTAAATTTGAAGAAATTTTTAATCACTATAATAACTGTGAAATCTTGATTCGGAACAAAATCCATTTTGAACTTGAGAAAAGTTATTCGAAACACATGCCTATTTGATGAATAAATTAATTTTGATAAGAAGAAGATTACCAAATAAACTACTTCAAGCAAGTGTACCAGTGATCAAATTTAGAGATAACATCATTTTTTGTTTCGTATACCTATAGTTATCAACCTAAAAGACTGAAATAGTTCATTCCTGAAGTTCACAATTATTACTTCATATATTTATGAAACATCATGTCCAGCTTATCATTGAAAGCTTCTATTGCAACAGTATAGTTTAGGAAATGGGTGATTTCTTGAATGATCAATAAAAAACTTTTTAAAATAAAAACAAAAAAAAATGAAGTTTTGTCGTAAATATTGAAACTTTTACTTATTTAATAAATGTTGTGCATGCTTTCAAATTGATAATTCGATTTTGTTCTTTTCATAAATTCAAAATTCATTAACGATTAAAAAAAGATTATTCAAAGTAATAAAAATAAGTAAAACCTTTATCAATTTCCAAGCGCAAGTTTTATAGTGTGAAATTGCGAGCTCTGAATATTTTGTAGCCGTCAATTGAAACACCGAGTCCTAGAAAGGACAAAAGGTAGAAACTATGTTTTTTTTAATTAAGTTTTTTATTATTAAGCTTCTTTTGTTCTCATAACACAAAAATTCTGTATTGAAAAACAATGAGAAATATAGTAAAACTATTTCAAAATAAACTAAAAATGTTTGACTATAAAAATCGGTAAATTCATGTAAAAATTTGAAATCATAAAAACTTTAAAATTCGGTTACTTTATTTGAATATCAAAATAAAATTAGACATTTTGAAAAAGACGATTCTAGTGTTGATGATATGGAGTTAATAAGTTTAAAAATGAATCAGTTTTAAGTGAAATTATTGATAACTGATGCTCTAACAAATCTTCATGAAATTGATAAAAACTAATTCCTTATTTGTTTATTATATCTACTTTAATTTATTTAGGAATAATAATAATGATGATGATGATGATGATGCATGATTTAAACAAGTTATACTCAACAGTTTTTATAAACTTGAAACAAATCATTACAAGGAAATCCGGCTCCAGTGAAGAAATTTAAAATAGAAAAGATGTTGTTTAATTTTACCAATTTGTTGAAACCTGCATTTGTTTTCGCTTTAAAATATCTGAAATTAAATTTAATTTAATTGAAGTAAAGTTATCAAGTAGAAGACTGCTATAACTTTATTCGCCGAAACCAAAATTAGTTGCGATCTAGGGGAACGTGGATAATTGATTTGAAGCCTTTTTTAAATTTTTTGTAATGTTTTTAAATTTTGTCAACAAAAATCAAGATAAAAATTGATTTTTACCTATTTTCAAAAGTGATTTAAAAATAAAGCTCTAAGACGAAAACCCAATATTTGGATTTAGGGCATCATAATTATTCAAAATCATCTCTTAAATTCTTTGCACCAGGGAAAAATGTGAAAATTGAGGCCTTGAGTAATTTGTTCAAATACTTTTTGGATATGGAGTTTAGGATTCAAATGAATTGGAAACACAAAAAACAATTGATGCTGAAATTGATTTCTTGGGAAATATTTCATATCAGCAAAAAATCTGGAATGACATTTACCCTTTTTTACAATCAAAATATTTAATTAGAAAGTCATCGATACTAAGATTTTGTATTTATTTAGCTAAATCTGTTGATTATCAACACCTTTCAAATGGCTACCAACTTGTGATGTGTGAAATTGGTATTCTATGAATGAATTTTTAAGTGCAAATGGTTGGTTTCAAGTTTTGAACTTGTTTAATTACACTTCTTAGTAAAAATCCATTTTAAACACAAGTTAGGGGTTTTACGTGTCAAGAGTTGAGTTTCAATACAAAATGTATCAACTGAATTACAAATCGATATCTATAACTGATTGGTTTCAATTCGTGAACGCCATAAAGAGCCGTAAAATGAAATGTCTTAGGCCTAGAGAGTGACTTAAGACGAAATTCCGCCGGAGGCGAGCCGAATTTCTGACATGTTTGTCAACACCTGTTTTTAAACACCTTTTAAGATCAAGTGATTTCCCGGTAAATTAATTTCTTGTCCTGAAAATTGTACTCGGAAAAAATCTCCATGGGGGGGGGGGTTAAACCCCTAAAACCCCCCCCCCCCGTTCGCACGGCCTTGATAGATATAATGCATTATAATATAAGAATGTTAAATATTAAAAGCTTTAATAAAAATTTAACGCAAAATTTCATTCCAAGTTTACTTATAACTATATTCCATTGTATAGTATCTAATCTCCGCGAAACAAATATGTTATGTTTTCTAACTGATTTTGGCTGCGGCCCTCTACGTCATAGAAAATTTTTAATGCGGCCCGCACACCTAAACGAGTTTGACATGCCTGGATTAAAGGATGGCAGGTTTGCTGGGTTGGCCTTATTTATGTCTAAAAGATTGATTTTTTTTATTCTTAAATATTAACGCGAGGTTCGATTATCAGTTAAAGGTCATAGTCCTTGTCTTTATCGGAATTCGACAGGCTAATTCGTTTTTTATAGTTAGCTCCTGAAAAATAAAAGGTAATGCCATAATGCATAATTAATGTGTGAATGTGAATAGGCAACTTTAGAAGAAATCTTAAATTAATGGTTGGGAACGAGAACTGAACATCTTCTAATTTAAGTTTCGATTCTTAATATTGGATATTAATTTCAGTTTAAATTTAAATGAGGACTAAGTCGAAGTTCCACGGTAGTGCCTTCGTTATTTGGTTTTAGAATATATGAAAGTCTGAGTTTTTAAAGGGGAGTCCGGAAGCTGAATCTACAGTTTGAGTATCCCATTTTTTGTTAAAGATGTTTAATTTGTCTTGTAATTGATGGTCTCTACTCGAATCATGCAATTGGAGCACGATACGAGTCTGATGTTCATGTTCGTTTTTGGAAATTTGAACCCATAGGTTGAAGTCTTGTTCAGTTTGGTGCAGTATCTATAGCTGTACCGGTAGTCGGAGACCAAATTATTATAAGAGAGGCGGAAATAGATTCCGTCATGTTGATCTAAAAATAAAAATTATTTATTAAAAATTTCACCTTGTATTCTAATTTGGAAACTGGAGTGCGAAGTTTAAGTATTGTGATATTAGATGAAAGTTTGAGGTCTGACTGCATTTTAGATAAAAAAAAAAACATAGACAAAAGTGGAATGGAATACGAAATTTGCATTGGGGAACAGTGTCTAGAATCTGAGGTTTAAGCTAGTGTCTTAACCTGATAATCGATTGGAGATAGGAATCTGTATATTTGAATTTTGGAAGCTGGAAAAAGAGTCGTTTTTGCTAGAAATCAAAAATTGCGTAGTCTAAAAACCGGAGGAATAGGGAGTTTTACAATCGATACTAGAGTGAGAACTTGTGATTTAGAAGTTTAAATCTAATGAGACGGTAAGAAGAATAAGCAAAGGTTTTGCAGAACTTGGTATGCTTTTTCATTTTTGCTAAAAGGTGATGCATGCGAAATCTTCAAATATTCGTTTAGAATAATGTTTACTTACATACATACATACATACAACATAATAGTTCTGGTTAAGGTTTATCCGGGGTATAACACATACTATAGGTTCCAGATTTTCGACGATCTGTTTCGAGGTTTCGAAGAGTTTTGTAGCGATGTTCGTTGTAGGTTGCTGCCCGTTAATCCGATATAGAGCATTTCCTGAGACAGATGGTGGTAGGGTAGCATTCTGTTTTTGTTTTGAAAAATGTAAACAACTACTGGTCGCCATTTTGAACTTGGGAGATTACCACTGTTAAATTATTTCTTCAAAAGATATATTTTTTTCAAATTAACATTACATAACATCAACATTACCTTCAAAGTATGTCATGTCTACAATTTTTAAATTTTAGCTAGTTTAAAAAATTAAGAATTTTGCATAACCATTACTATTGCACCTCCAATTTGGTTTCGTTACTATTCGGCCATTGAACATGCGTAGTGTTGTTGTTATTTTTACCCTACCACCAGATGCCGAAAATTGTAAACATGAGAAATCAGCTGTTCGGTTGACAAGTCGGGAAATGCCTTATTGCTTGTCTTGCCTTCATTTTTGTTGTTTATCGATCAAACATAAATAATATCAAGAGGCTTTTCGATTTTTCGACCGAAAGGCTACACTCTGAATTTCTACTACGCAAACCGCAAACCTTTTGTAACTCAGAAAAATGTTGTGTTGGTTTGAGAAGATGAGTTGTTGCAAAATGTCACTGAAGTCGATAAAAAAGTGGTCTATCTTAAATCAGTGCTTCAATAGGCGATGGAAGCGCTGACGCATTTGGGTGATGGTTTTGCATTAGTGCAAGGGGGATGCATCTATAATTTCACCCAACTTTTGACAGTTCTAAAGGCGTTTTTCTTAAGGAGAGAAAGAATAACTTTTCGCTTCCATCGCCCATTATAAATCGAGTTTTAATCAGGTCAACTATTGAAGTGGAGTATAGAGGCGGAGGCGAATGTAGGAAATAAGATGTGGGTTGTGTAACGGAGGATATAATTAGGGAAAAATAAATATGTTTGAGAATATATAGAAGATATAGAAAAGGCTATTGCATAGCCCCGCGGAGATATCTATAACGATTGCTTCTCGTTTTACGTGAAAGAGTTAAAGAGAGCGAGCTGAGTAATTGAGTACTGAGGTATTTGATGAAGGAGAACAGGGAGAGTGTGTACCCGAATAGACCAAGACCATGGTTCTATATTGTAATAACAATGGTTTTCGTCTTAACAATGAAAAACAATGTAAAATCTCAATCCCTTTAAAAAGTTAAATTAGGGTTTTATTTTGAAATTACCATAAATATGGCGATAACCATGAAAAATATGGTTAATACATAATATTTCACTGTATGTATTACCTAGACAGCTGGGACTTCAAGATGAGCGTGTACGGTTTGTTGCATTGAGGAAAATTTTCATTCCAATAGGCGCCATATTTAACATTTGTTATGGTCGGAACCAGGTTATTCCGGACAATTTCAGCTGGAAATAGCTGAAAGATTGGAATCGGAAGGCGACGGCACGGATTCTGGTGGTAGCGCGGTGAGTACTTGTATTTTACATAAGACTTAAAAGTTATTTGTGAATTATTTTCTTCCAGAGGCAGATGGAGAGAACAGAGTATCACAGAGCTAAGTGCTTGAGACGTGGGCGCATCATGGCACAACCCGTGCTTATTATTCGCACATCCGGAGCCTGGGGTTAGAATGGGAGCCAGAGCCGTTTCCCGAGAATAATTCCGCGAGTGGTAGTGAGCCGGTGTGCAGTGCAGATCATGAAAATCAATCAAATTAGTGCCAATTTAGTGTATCCCAGTGTATTAATTTTTTTTTCTAAAAACTCGGATTATCATGTGTATGTGAATCAAGTGTTAAAAATAAATAATAAATGTATATAAATTAACCTATTTTCAATTAAACCATTCTATAAAAATGATGACAACCAAAATAATAAAATGAAATTCCACCACGAGCATTTTTTTTTTTATTTCAGTGGGTTAACAATGGAAATAAAAGGATTTTCATGGTTCTACTATGAAAAAATGGAAGCTGTAATTACCATGAACTTAATATTTTTGGGCATCTGAATGTAAGGAAAATCGCAATTTTTTTCATGGTCACGCTGCATAACAATACCCCTTTTTCATGGTTATTTTCGTCAAAACGATGAAATGTATGGTCGTAAACTATGAATTTCAATGTGCATTCACGGTATCGTGGACCATAGAAATAATTGTGCCAACCATACAATTGATGGTAATGTGAACATGAACTTCATGGTTTTTTCACGGTTCAAGTCTATTCGGGTAGAGTTTCGGTTGCAATGGGTAGCGTGAGAAGGAAAAAGCAGGATAGGTTGAACAGAGTGACAAAAGTTTTGAGAGTTTAGTTTATAGACGTATTTCAGCGAGAAAGGAGGGCTGCGATAATTTAGGACCGAAAAACTGAAAAGAAAGGACAGGATAAGATGGCCGCCAGGCGCGTCGGTCTCGACAGTAACTTGCATCGTTCGTTCGTAATATTGATACACCATCTGGCGTAGCCGGTTGTAGAACTCCGATCGAACTGCCACTCGTAATGCTCGAATTATTGTGTACTTCCGTGTGGATCGCTCCCATTCCATCGCCATCGTTGCAGGTTGCAGTTATTATTGCTCCCGCCACCTTCGTGCTCATCATCGGTTCAGTTTGAATGACATATTTTGAAAACATTTCCCCGGACCAGAGCAGCTTACGCCGCCTCCTGGCGCTTTGATTTGACGGTGGATTTTAAACTCTTCGCCTTGAATGAATCGATTGATGCGACCGAGCTGACTAAAAGGCTGCTTGGTTTGAGCTAGTCCAGCTAGATCTACGAGATTTGTTCGCAACTGTCGACAAAAGATAGCCAAGTTTAGTTTTTTTTAACTAGGTCTTACAAAATAGTCATCCAGTTAATTGGAATGAGCGACGTGGCCAGGAACATATCAGAATTACTTTGTCGACTGAATTCTACAATCGTAAATTTGACAAATCCAAACATATTGAACAACAAAATTCTACATTACCTGAGTGAGAAGTTCCAATCCGTTCCGATTTTCTGCCAGGCAATTTTTGATGTGGCGGAGATTAAACGAGCTACTTCCGGATCGCTATTTTAGACGTGTAATGGGAGGTCGTCGCCACAAATGAAAAAACGAGAACATAATTGAAAAATTTTCTAATGGCCACTTTTTAATTCACCCACCCAATCTCCCGACAATTCTGGTCATTTTTAGAGTGTGGTTTCTTTTGAGTTCAACTTACGGCTCTCGTCCGACTGGCACCTTACTGGGAACCATGCATGGTCCAACTGTCTGCCTCGTAGTTGCCTCCGAAACACTCGACGGCCAGGCCATGCTGCTGTTGGAGTTGTTGTTGTTCTGCTGCTGGAGTTGTTGTTGTTCTGCTGCTGGTGCAGAACTTCCCAAGCAGCCGGGGGTGTGGCTGGTGTTGTACCGATGGCGAAGCACCACATGGCAGTTCCGGATGTTGTTGTCGTTCTGCTGATGGTGTTGTTGTTGTTCTGCTGATGGTGCAGCACGAAGCAGTCGGAGGTGTGGTGGATATTGCCCCGATGCCGACGCATAACATTACCGTGCGGATGTTGTTGCTGAAGTTGTTGTTTTTGCTGCTAGTGCAGCACGGAGCAGTCGGAGGTGTGGCTTGCATCGCCCCGATGGAGACGCACGACATTGCCGTGCCGGATGTTGCTGGAACTGTTGATTGCCATGGGCTCCGAAGTCGGCGATGATGGAGTGGCCACCTGTGCCACGATCGCCGCTTCTGTCCTCCGTGGGGATGCGGAGCAAATCTTTCTCCCGACCCGCAGGCCCAAAGCCTCCGCACTCGACCGAGCACCACACTTTTCTTTTTCCATTTCTTTCCCAAAAACTGACGTCCGGAAATTTTTGATGACAGTACCAGTTTTTTTTTCTTTTTTCGTTTTTCCGGGAACTATGGGCTGTCGGGTTTTTTTCAAAAATAAGTTCGATACAGTGGGCCAAATCTGGTCGAACAAGTTGATTTATTTTTGATTAGGGTTGGGTTTTTAACTGTACTTTGCTATAATCACACCATAAATAAAGTTCTAAAAATCAACTGTAACACAACATTGCTGCTTTGGTAGAAATTTTCATGGATTATGATAGAAATCCATGAAAATTTCAAAACCACGCCACAAGGAGTTCGAGGAAAAGAAATGATCGACTACATTCCGAGCATACCTCGGAAGCGTAACACCTACTGCAGAGGTGTCTAAAACTTAATACATAAAACATAAACACATCATAATAAACTCAAAGCCAACGAATCTTGACCAAAATATCTTTACGCCAACGAATTATGGCAAAGATTTAACTAAAACTAAAAACGAAATTCAACGCCAACATATCTTGGCAAATGATGTCGATATATACCAGCAGACCTGGCAAAAATTTCCTCGAATCCTGAACCAAAAGACTGAAAAACTTTCACCCAAGCAGCAAAACAAGCATTTAAAATCATGTAGCCATTGAAGGAAATAATGGCTGTGATTTTACAGTAAGGACTTAACAGAACTAGAAGCAACAGTAATCTCAGGGAAAAGAGGGATTTAATCCTCTTAATTACCAAGGGCCCGGAATAGAGGTTATACCGCGCCTCCAGATCGCGTTCCTTTTGATTTTTACTTGGCAACCCCCTTGATAACTGTGCATGATGTATTGCAATTTAAATAAATAATTAAATTAAATTTTAATTCACAACAGTATCAAATAAATAACACGATACTTATGATAATACAATAATATGGTGTGGTATACGAGATGAGCAATAATAAAATAATGATAAGTACAATTATCGAATATAAAAAACCATAATAATTGTAAATGGACGCAAAATCCCTTAAATTTGTCGAACTAATAATCAAAGTGGTTCGATTTAGTTGGGCGCCATTTGTAATGGGAGGTTTCTTATGGTCGTCGCCACAAATGAAAAAACGAGAACATAATTTGAAATTTTTCTAATGGCCACCCCGCATAAATGAGGATTGTAACCGAACGATTGCTGAAAAAGTCAAACGACGATTTTATTAACACGCTAGAAATTATTAAACCATTTACGATTCAAAAATAACCATTTTTGACCTTTTCCCGGGAAATGCCATTTTATGAGTTCTCCATGAGAACCCATAAAATGACTTTTCTGGGAGAAGTAGAAATATGGTTATTTTTCAACCGTATTGAACATGGCGAAGAAGTTAGAAAATGGTTATTTTTTCATTGAAATTCAAGAAGCGTTTTTTATTTGATGAAAAATTCAGCTGTGATAGTCAGAAAGAACTTTTGATTTTGGAATGCTTTGTTTATTATGAGAATTATGTTCATCATCGTGTTTTTCATTTTAATGTTTTTCATGAAATTTCAATTTTACGCGACAAAAGAGGCACCGGTTGCTCACTAATGGGCCTCCCGCATAAATGAGGATTGTAACCAAATGATTTCTTAAATAGTCAAACGACGATTTGATAAAGCGTAAAAAAAACGTTAAGTAAACGATTATTTAAACCGTGAGATAAATTGGCTGAATCGTGAATTCCAAATTCACAGTATTTCTAATATGTCGTTAGGTTATGTAATTGTTAAAAACCGTTAAAACATTTGTATGGGAGAACTTTTCTACAAACCGTTTGGTAAAGGTTGAAGAACCAATTGTGCGTAGCATATTTAGAACATCGAACTGTAATTGTTAAAGTTATTTTACAGAGCTTTCATACCTAACACGTTTACTCTAATAGTTCTGTTAGGATTTGACTTTTACTTTGATCAAACGTTAAGCAAACAGTTTTAGGAACCGTTCGTGAAAAGAGCACGCACACAAACGCAAACATTTTTCGTTTTTAGGAAATTTTCGGATAAGAATTTGAAATTTTGAATTTTATTTTATTGTATAATTTATTAACAACTCACTAACCAACTCACTTGCTTCACCTGACCATTTTTGTTCTTTTTCTTGTTGACGTTTCAACTAGCACGGCCTGTAGTAAGTTACGGCACTGGTTGCGGTGTCAGCGCCATTCCTGTGCGTAGGTGCCCGCATAATTAAAAACAGTTGGGGATATAGTACTAACTATTAACTTAATATATTGGTAGCAGTACCAGTATGAAATATCTTCCAAGTATCATTTCATTATACATGTTCAAAATTTTATTACCTCAATAAATTATGACAGGATCGTATCAGTGACAGTGACAATATGATATATGATTTAGTAAGTATAGTATAATAAGAGAATAAAAATTTGCAACCTTTGAATATTGTCTCTGGACCTTATCCAGGACTCTAACAGTGTACGACAAAGTTTCCTTATATTTTCTTAGCATTAGACATTAAATTAAAAAAAAACAACATTGACAACATTGTATGAGTTAGACAAGTCGTTATCATTTCACCTCTTGCGGATAATAACTAATATTGTTATTTTAAGATGTAGTTGTGAGCTTATGCATTTTTTCGCTCTTGGGTTCAGCATCTGCTAATTTTCACTTCACTTCGTTAAAATTTGTGTCGGCAACCCCACGCCAGGTTCGGAACTGAAAACTGTGTTCAAAATGGCTCCGAAAAAAAAGAATCACGCTGAGAAAAACACACAGATCGCGAAAAGTAAGTAAAACTATATTATATTATCGATAAAAACTAGTGAGATTAAATAAAACTAATGAAATTACAGAAACAAAGATCTCTGCTGAGCGGAGAGCGGAAAAAAAATCTACTGAAAGGCTGAACAATGCAGATCTGCACAAATAGGTAAGATTGTATAATCCATGTATAATATCAGAAATAAAAAATAAAAATCTCAACATTTAAATTTTTTAATTTTATTTTATTTTTTGTGGGAAAGAATTGGAACTATATTGGTTATGGTACAGGGAAGCTCTTTTTAAAAATATTTTACAATATGCGGAACGTATGATTGAGCGTTATTTTTACTACAAACTACTATAAGCAAACTATATCCATTGAAGTTGATGAAATCTATGATTTTGTATTCCAACGTAGCTAGAACATTCAGGTAGATTGTTTTGCTCGCCAAAAGTGGATGATATTTTAACCGTATCCAATAATGTAGCATGAAATATTTGTTCGAAAAAATCGCTCTTTTTGAATGGTAAACATGCTTAACAGCCCTTTCCCCATATGGTACTTTAACAGATAATCATAATACAGATTGTTAATATGGTCTGTGTTATTGTACATATACTGTTCACTTTACAATAAACGATAACGTTTAGAGACAATATAGAATATTCTCTATATATTGTAATTGATTATGCGGGTGATCGGTACAGATTTTCGTCTGCATCGATGGAGTTGCCGGAATAAACAGCAAACTGTAATTTCCACCATGTAGAAAGGGTCCTCTAATATGTAGCTGAAGTAATCCATAGGTTTTCCGTTTTCGTAGTACGGAGTATTGGGGGGTTCCAGTAGCATAACCTAAAACATATAAGTATCTGGATAATCGGATGTTTTTTTTTTTTTGAAGAATATTAATTTTACATACCTGCATTGCATTCATTTTAATTTGAATGCCCTGGCGTGCTAATTCTACCTGATCAAGAAGATTCAGTTCAGAATAACCGCACAAACGATACGAATTACTTAGCAAACAAAATCAACCCGTACGCGCAGCAAAACAAATACCGCTTGCGTCAGTGGTGCCAGGTTCAGTGTTTTATCAATATTTGTACAGATATAAATTAGAATGCAAAATTAAAATGTAATCTTTTTAGATGAGCAGGATTATTTAATATTTGTAAGTAATAATTCATAATGTTATGGACATATAATAACTATAAATTCAATTATGAATGAATCAATTCAAACCAAAATTGAAAAACGAGATTCGTATACGCAATGCAAAGGCAAATTCAATGTTTCAATGTCGCCTGCATCTATGCTAAACGACATAGGGCACAAAGTTCTCGCAAATATCTTTTAAAAACGCTTGCTGTTGAAAACAACAACAAGAATAACAAACAACATTGATATGCCGAGCTGTACCCCAACTGAAAAGCGGAATCAGATGTAATGTAATGACTGGAATTTGCGACTAGACTATTGAAATGCTTGCTAAAATCATTTTGATGATTCATGTTTGATTCTTTTTTACTCATTGTTTTGTACTAAATAAATAAAATGTAGTATAACGTGCATTTTTTAGGAAGGATATTTTCATAAATGTGTACGGATTTTGCGCAAAATCATCTGGCATCTCTGATCGGCGTTTCGTTCATTTTTGACGTGGCAGAAGAAATGGACGATATGTGGAACGATTAGAGATCATTTTGACGATTATAGAAATATTGAAGGAAATCGTTCTTACCGTTCTTTCACCTTTCTAGATACCATCACTTTTTCACGTGAACGTTCATGTTTCGTTTTTATCATTCTCGAGGTAATGTTTTATAGAACTGCTACGTTTACAGAGACAATCACTATTTCTGAAGCCGTGGATGTATCGTATGGACTGTTTCAGATATAGTTTTTTAATATGCGGGCTGCTTGTTCTCTTCGAATCGGTTCAGGCGGGTGTCGATCGGATCTGGAGCTAAAGCCGAGCGGTGAAACATTGCCCAGCGATTCATGATCCGTTCCGCTGCCTTTTTCCTCCAGGCTGAGTCGGGAGGAAGATTTTGGCCGTCTGGGATTATTCAAGTGGTCGGTGCTGTTGAGCGACCGACATCCGATGGCCATTAGTTCCGATTCCGGGGAAATTTCCTTTGATTTTAACTAATTTTCGTGACTAAAAGATGTGTTCAGGACTGTAGCTTGATTCGAATCCGGCAGCTTGCTGTCTTGCCAGTTGTCGCGCCAGATTCCAAATCCAACACTTGATTCTTCCCGGCTGCCGTGAGGTTGGACATGACCGCGGAAATGCTTGCTTCATACCGCAGATGGTTCAAAATTCCTTGACTTCGCTGTTTGGTTGGCATCCAGCGGAGTTCGTTAAAAGGTCCTGCATTAGCTGGGACTTGTTTTCTCCATTCATGGTAACGAAACATTCGGTGAGATTATCCGATTCCTGCAAATAAATTTAGTTTTTAAAGTTTACTGCTAATGTTTGAAAATGTTAACTTACCTTGTGCGATAATAATTTCACCAGTGTAGTCTTTTGTAATTTTGTGATTTATTAACTTTACAAAATAAGAGTTATTTCCAAAATACTGTTATGTTAACTGTTAAGTCTACAGGAAATTATAAAGTATTGGAAAAATTTGACTTCAAGCAAGATCGATTGCGTAGACAAACAATGTATTTTCGGTTCTGTTTTTCGATTGAGGTTAAATTTTCATCCTTTTTTTGGTTAATACCCGAAAACTAGGAATATGGTTAAAATTGTTCCTTAAAATATCGATGAAAAATAACCATATTGACAGTTCTGCAGTAAAAACCAGAAAATGGTTATCTTTCATTCAAAATTGGTTAAATAAAAATGAGCGTGAAGCGTAAAATAACGTTTGGCGAACGATTATACGAACTGTCAAATACATAGCTTGAATCGTGAATTCTGAATTGATTGTATTTTAAATATGTTGTTAGGTTATGTAACTGTTAAAAACTGTTAAAGCTGTTGTATGGGAGAACTGTTCTATGAACAGTTTGCTAAAGGTTCAAAAATTGTTTAAGAAAACGTTTTCTGAGGATGAAACTGTTATTGTTACAGTTTTATTATAGGAACCTCGTAGCTTAACTTTTTAGGTAAAGGTTTTGTAACGATTCTACATTACGTTCTTCCAACGTTAAGCAAATGATTTATGGAAACGTTTGTGAATGCAACACGCACACATACATAATATTTTGACAGTTCAATGGAAATTTCGGATTGTTATTTTATTGAAATTCAAATTAACACCAAAACTAAATGATTTTTTTTGCAAATCGACTTACATTATGTGCATTTTATTCCCTTTTTTACTGAAAATCGAATCTGTTCAGCACTAACTGACTACAGCGTTCCTGCCTGAAGAAATTTGTGCCGGGAATGTATGTGCTCAATAACGAAATGCCGTTCAGAGTTTCCGGAACAACCTCCGGCACCCGCATAATGCTCGAAGGGGTCGGCAGGGGACGGTAGTTCAGCTGGAATCACTTCATTACTCTCCAAAGGTCCTAGGGTTGCGTTAAATGTTTCACCGTCCGACATTTTTCGTAGCTGTGTAAAAAAGAACTGGTTAATGCTCAGTATTAAATAATAATTTTAATTGTCTTCTCTTACCTTGAATTTATGATCCGTTATGCTCCACTTTCTCATAGTTTCGGAGAAAATGCAAAGCTTTTGTAGAAAACGCGTCTGGTTTGGAGGAAAAATTTTCACTTTTCTTTTTCTTGATGTTTTCTTTCTCCTTGACACGCGTTTCGGTCAAAGGTGCCAGGTGTCATGATTTTTCAGGATTTGTCCTGATGTTCGAGAGGCCGTTTTGATTTATCAAAAACGCATAAATTGTCCTAATTTTTGAAAAATGGTCTGTAATATGTCCTGATTTTCATAAAAATATCTAAATTATAGCTGAATTTATAGTTAAATGATGAGGACATCAAACAAATTAATTATAAAATAGTGTGACCGCGGTGATAATCTTTGACTTATATGATTATAAGTGGTGTTTTTAGATGTAAACTGCAGGCCACCTAAGGCTCTGCTCGCGTCAATTGCATAGTTTTAGGCGTCTTCAGTACCTGTATTTCGCCTTTATATATGAAATTTAAGCAGAGCTGCATGTTATTTCCATCAAATCAGTGGTGTCCTTAAAAAATCTCGAATACGATGTCCTGATTTTTGTCAAATCCACCTGGCACCCCAGGTAGCGGTCACCTTTGGTTTATACGTCAAAGTTTGACTAACGCTGTAGGTAATCGTCCGGATTCAATTTCACCATTTATGTATGTTTTACGTTAATCGTTAACACCAAACAATCACTTTACACGCTCGGCCATATTGAACCATAAATGTTTGAAAAATAACCATAATCGAAGTTTTGTGGATCAAGTCGTTTTATGAGTTTTCACTGAAAACTCATAAAATGAGATTTCACGGAGAACTTGGATTATGGTTATTTTTCAACCGTTTGCTAGAGCTGGATAATGGTTGTAAAATAACCGTTTTCCGAAAAGAAAAAAGCAGGGACCTTTTTTTGAAGCTGAGAAGATTTTCCGAATTAAATACAAAAGATCAATGCATTAACGCAATGGTGTTAATAAGCGGAAATTATTTATTTCTGTTAAGTTTTTATCAATGAAAATCTCAATTTTAATGTAAATCATATTTGAACCGATCAAATTCAAACATGCAAGAAATTTTACCAAAGGTGGGCGGATGGAGTAAGTGAGAAACTCGTTCCGGAAAATTATTGCCCCAGGTGCACCAGTTACTCCGACTCCAACATTCACGTCAGATTTCAGATCGTCTCAAAAATCGTTCCTTTAGGTCAGGCTTCCTCTGAAATCGTCCTTTTCTGGCCCGACAAACAATCTTCCGGCTGAATGTATGTTAGAACACTTTGTCTGGAAAATCAAAGAAAACTTGATTGATTTGTTTGACAATTAGTGTACAAAATTACTACCGTTTCTCAGCTGTCCCAAAGGTGACTGAAGTCATCGAGTAGCACATATTTCTAATTGCGGACATAGTTTTAGAAAAAAATGAGCTCTTCCAGCTGCTGTATTTTTCAGGGATTTCTCCGTAAATATGTTGCGGTTAATTGTCCACTCATTCATCGGCACGCTCTTCTTGGGATTCTCTGGAACGGCACTGACAGAATGGACCGTAAATATCGCATCATAATATAGCACAACAATTAAAGTTTACCTGCTCCTCTTGGCAATAGGTTCCAACTTTCTATATTTGTCCTCAGTAACCCGGATATTATTGAACGACAAACGAGTTGAACTGAAAAAAACAATGGCGGATCGCTCACAAAAATTTGTGCTAAAATTTTAACCATTATTTTGGTTTTCTACCAGTACTCAGAAAACGGTTGAAATTTAACAGTACATTATGGTTGAATAATAACAATAATCGAAGTTTTTGGATGAAACCCATTAAACGGTTGAAAAATACTCGAAAATGGTTATAAAAAAATGAGCGTGTACCTGATGTAGTCACTTTCTACGAAAAGGTAAATGTTTGATTTTAATAATTGTTTCTGTAAGGTTTGACATAATAGGTACATTAACAGAGATAATTATCAATCTGAGAAACCGTTGATGTATCGTAGAAACCGTTAGATGTAGAGTTTTTTGGTATGCGGGACTTTTTAATTCACCCACCCAATCTCCCGACAATTCTGGTCATTTTTCAGAGTGTGGTTTCTTTTGAGTTCAACTTACGGCTCTCGTCCGACTGGCACCTTACTGGGAACCATGCATGGTCCCACTGTCTGCCTCGTAGTTGCCTCCGAAACACTCGACGGCCAGGCCATGCTGCTGTTGGAGTTGTTGTTGTTCTGCTGCTGGAGTTGTTGTTGTTCTGCTGCTGGCGTTGTTGTTGTTCTGCTGCTGGTGCAGAACTTCCCAAGCAGCCGGGGGTGTGGCTGGTGTTGTACCGATGGCGAAGCACCACATGGCAGTTCCGGATGTTGTTGTCGTTCTGCTGATGGTGTTGTTGTTGTTCTGCTGATGGTGCAGCACGGAGCAGTCGGAGGTGTGGTGGGTATTGCCCCGATGCCGACGCATAACATTACCGTGCGGATGTTGATGCTGAAGTTGTTGTTTTTGCTGCTGGTGCAGCACGGAGCAGTCGGAGGTGTGGCTTGCATCGCCCCGATGGAGACGCACGACATTGCCGTGCCGGATGTTGCTGGAACTGTTGATTGCCATGGGCTCCGAAGTCGGCGATGATGGAGTGGCCATCTGTGCCACGATCGCCGCTTCTGTCCTCCATGGGGATGCGGAGCAAATCTTTCTCCCGACCCGCAGGCCCAAAGCCTCCGCACTCGACCGAGCACCACACTTTTCTTTTTCCATTTGTTTCCCAAAAACTGACGTCCGGAAATTTTTGATGACAGTACCAGTTTTTTTTTCTTTTTTCGTTTTTCCGGGAACTATGGGCTGTCGGGTTTTTTCAAAAATAAGTTCGATACAGTGGGCCAAATCTGGTCGAACAAGTTGATTTATTTTTGATTAGGGTTGGGTTTTTAACTGTACTTTGCTCAAATCACACCATAAATAAAGTTCTAAAAATCAACTGTAACAGACGCTTTTTTTCTTTTAATTTTGCTTCATGGTGTCATGATCCGTTAATGAGTCTTCCGTTAGTGGTTGATGTTTCCGGTGAATTACGACAGGATCCAGGCTAATCCCAATGTTTTTTTTAATGCAAATTACTGAAATTTTAACTTTGTTCATTTTCATAAGACTGTGCTGACGGTTCGAAACTTCGAGGCTCGGAAGCAGCACCGGGTCACGAACTGTCGTGGGGTCAAACTGATTAGCCGACCAGCTGCATGAAGCTAGTAAGTCAAGCAGTGTATGGTTCCTCCGGCCCTCGGCTCGGCAGATCGTGATCCGGTGGCTTACCGGCGTTGCTTCCGAACTTTGAATCTCCTGTCAGACAGAACGTACAATAAAAAAAAAACAATTACCTTTTAAGCGTTTTCGTATCTGGATCATATTTACTCGATTTAAAGACAGAAATTTATGAGAAAGTTTAAACCTGTTTAAACGTCAATTTTGGAAGAAAATTTAATATTTCCTAAACCACGTACAATTGATCACTTTCAAAATGGCGATGAAGCATTACGAGATTTTTCAATAAATTATGGTTAAATTTTAAACCACATTTGGTTATTGAACGTGAACTTTGAAGATGGTTAGAATTGGACTTGAAAAAATCGTTAAAAAATAACCATATTGGCAGTTTGTTGCGAAAACCATAAAATGGTTATTTATGAACCAAAAATGGTTATAAAAAAAATGAGCGTGTGCGCAAATCACTCACACTTGCGTATTTAACAGCAGTTTACAGCAGTCGGAGTCAGGGGTGTCAGGTGTCCTGATTTTTCAGGATTTGTCCTGATTTTCGAGAGGCCGTCCTGATTTTTCAAAAACGCTTGAATTGTCCTGATTTTCGAAAAATAACCTTTAAAATGTCCTGATTTGTCCTGATTTTTAAAAAATATTTAAACTTTAACTAAATTTACTGTTAAATGGGAAAAAATCTATCAAATCTTTAATAAAATAGTTCAACCAGTTTAACCGATGATAATCTTTGGTTCAAATGATATTTAAGTAGTGTTTTTCGATATTAACTTCAGGCCAGCCAAGCTTCTTCTCGCTTTAGTTGCATAATTGAAGGCGTCTCCAGCACCTGTATTTCGCCTTTAAATATGCAATCTAAGCAGAGCTGCATGTTATTTTCATCAATTTAGTGGTGTCCTGAAAAATCCTGATTTTTCCATCGTGGTGTCCTGATTTTTGTAAAAACCACCTGGCACCCCTGGTCGGAGTCGCCCTGAGAGGTCAGGTTTAAGCGATCACATACATTTTAATCAAATCTCGCGTGAGCTTTCATTACGTCGAATGAAACAGAAACACCGAACCGAGAAAAACGCGTCTGAAATTTAAAGAGTGTTTTTCAAATCCTATTTTCATTCCTTCGCCGATAAACCTTCAAAAAATACGCAATATTCATGGAAACTAATTGTGTCAGATATTCCACATTATGAAATTAATTTTTTGCAATTTTTAGAGCTATTTTTTAATCATATAGGAACATACGACATATTCAAACATAAATCGTTCATACGTCTGAACACGTTCGTCGTTTGGAGGGGAAATTTGTTTCATTCGTCTCTTTTCTTTCGTCCTTTGATTCGTTCAACTTCACGGAGAAAAAAGACGATAGTTGTTTCAATTATTTCAGCTTGTTTTACCAATAATCAAAATGCAGTTGGTTTTTTCGCATTCAACTTCTTATATAATAGAATCAACTACAAACTTCTAATTGTCCTTACGCAGTCAACTATCAATATAATGCATTCAACTGTATGATTTATTTTATTCATTCAACTATAAATACAATAGATTCAACTACAAACTGCTGATTGACCTTATGCAATCAACTATAAATATAATAGATTCAATTGTAATGATATAATTGATTCAATTGTAATGGTATAATTGATTCAACTGTAGATATGATAGATTCAACTACAATTGTATGGTTGATTATAGGCAATCAACTATAAATATAATAGATTCAACTGTAGTGGTATAGTTGATTCAACTGCAAATATGATAGATTCAACTGTAGTGGTATAATTGATTCAATTGTCAATATGATAGATTCAACTTCAATTATATCATTGATTTTAGGCATTCAACTATAAATATAACAGATTCAACTGTACACGGAAGATAAAACGTAAAGTTAAAAAAAAATTTCTAACTAGTCATTCTAATTATAAAAATGTATTTAATTTAATTACATCTATGAAACATTCAAATATTTATAAAGTTGATTTTTTTTAATTAGGTGGATTTTAGCATATATTTGAGTTTTCTTGTATGAGAGTGCAGAAAATCCAGTAGAAAAAAAGAAGAAATTCGCAACAGATCGGAAGATTATGAAGTTGACGGATCCGTCTCACGGTTGGACTCTCACCTACCGACCACAACCAGCGCATCGGCATGTCCGGCATGCGTTACACCCGCTGGAAAAGTGCAGGAAAGGTTTTGTTCCTGAGAAACGGTCAGAAAAGGCAGCAACATTAAAAAAAATATTTTTCCTTCATCCACAGAAGCTCGCCCGCTAGTGATTGGTTCCTGATGGCGGCGACAACCAATTACGAGGATGAGGATCATTTGGTTGGACGTGATTTGGCACGGGTCAGTTATCAGTAGCTGCTGGATGCTGGATTTTTACGGTGAGAACCGAAATTCCGTTTTTTTCGGTGAGTTCATCCTGATATTCTTTCATTTTTTTTCTTTTGTAGGTGGCTAACCTTCCCAGAAGGACACTCTGGTCAAACAATTTGATGTGCGCATATGAAATTCCTCTTATGTTCCTACGGTTCCAGCTCCAGGATCACCCCAGACGATTTTTGAAAGTTTACAATTCTATTTTTTATAAGATTTTTTGAAATAAAGTACATGGAAGAAAGCAAAACATCACCCAAAATATTATTATTGTAAAATAAACATAATTTTAATCTACAATATTTGAAATTGAACTCATAAACTCAATCGTAGAATTAAAATAGAATCTATCATATTTATAGTAGAATCAACTATACCGATATAGTTGAATCAACTATACCGATATAGTTGAATCAACTATACCGATATAGTTGAATCTCCCGCATAATTAAAAACAGTTGGGGATATAGTACTAACTATTAACTTAATATATTGGTAGCAGTACCAGTATGAAATATCTTCCAAGTATCATTTCATTATACATGTTCAAAATTTTATTACCTCAATAAATTATGACAGGATCGTATCAGTGACAGTGACAATATGATATATGATTTAGTAAGTATAGTATAATAAGAGAATAAAAATTTGCAACCTTTGAATATTGTCTCTGGACCTTATCCAGGACTCTAACAGTGTACGACAAAGTTTCCTTATATTTTCTTAGCATTAGACATTAAATTAAAAAAAAACAACATTGACAACATTGTATGAGTTAGACAAGTCGTTATCATTTCACCTCTTGCGGATAATAACTAATATTGTTATTTTAAGATGTAGTTGTGAGCTTATGCATTTTTTCGCTCTTGGGTTCAGCATCTGCTAATTTTCACTTCACTTCGTTAAAATTTGTGTCGGCAACCCCACGCCAGGTTCGGAACTGAAAACTGTGTTCAAAATGGCTCCGAAAAAAAAGAATCACGCTGAGAAAAACACACAGATCGCGAAAAGTAAGTAAAACTATATTATATTATCGATAAAAACTAGTGAGATTAAATAAAACTAATGAAATTACAGAAACAAAGATCTCTGCTGAGCGGAGAGCGGAAAAAAAATCTACTGAAAGGCTGAACAATGCAGATCTGCACAAATAGGTAAGATTGTATAATCCATGTATAATATCAGAAATAAAAAATAAAAATCTCAACATTTAAATTTTTTAATTTTATTTTATTTTTTGTGGGAAAGAATTGGAACTATATTGGTTATGGTACAGGGAAGCTCTTTTTAAAAATATTTTACAATATGCGGAACGTATGATTGAGCGTTATTTTTACTACAAACTACTATAAGCAAACTATATCCATTGAAGTTGATGAAATCTATGATTTTGTATTCCAACGTAGCTAGAACATTCAGGTAGATTGTTTTGCTCGCCAAAAGTGGATGATATTTTAACCGTATCCAATAATGTAGCATGAAATATTTGTTCGAAAAAATCGCTCTTTTTGAATGGTAAACATGCTTAACAGCCCTTTCCCCATATGGTACTTTAACAGATAATCATAATACAGATTGTTAATATGGTCTGTGTTATTGTACATATACTGTTCACTTTACAATAAACGATAACGTTTAGAGACAATATAGAATATTCTCTATATATTGTAATTGATTATGCGGGCTGGTAAATCTAAATCAATCAAATTAAATGTATTTAAAACAACCTTATTAAAATCTTACTGAACTTACTCTAACTCCTCCAACCCGTAACTTAAATCAATATGATAGATAAGTTAAAAAAAAAATGCTTTCTGAGGAAAGCCGTAACAAGTTTTGAGAAAATCAAAAAAGATGAGGAAATATGAGCCTGCAAATCATGAAACGGATTTGCGATCAAAAGCGGTCACTATGTCATGAATCGCAATTCGCATTGCATTTCGCTAATTCGCTCTTCCGTAACAATTCGCATCGCATGGCATCGCATTCACTATGTCATCGGCCTTAGAGTAAAGCGGGCCATAGACTACTCAAATGGCCTGTACAAATTCGATAATTTTACGACGATTGTTTGATCTATGCTCGCCCACACACTATTTTTCACGCGAACACAAACGATTGCTGGTAAAAATAGCAACAGCAACAAAAAAAAAACCATCTCCACCCCGGCTGGGAGTATGGTTTGTACAAAATATTTCGATCCCGACCGATTTTACTCCAACCGTTTGGGCGCTCATTCAAGCAGTGCCATACACTATGCAAATCGTGTTTACAGCGACAAAATTTCATCGAATTTCTTCGCATTTGTACAAATGTTGTGTAGTCTGTGGCCCGCTTAAGTAAGAACCAAAGACGTTTAATGATTTTTATTCGAAGTTATTATAATTTTGACAAAAACAAAGGTTCATTTACAAAAAGGGCCTACACGCTCGAAATTATTTAACCAATTATCGTTAAAAAGTAACCATTTTCACACCTTTCCGCGTTAAGTGATTTTTTGGTTTCTTCCATAGAAGTCATTTTTTGACTTCTCTTGAGAAGTGGAAATATGGTTACTTTTTAACCGCAAAAAATTATTGCGGAGAAGTTGAAAAATGGTTATTTCTCATATATGTCAAAATGGAAGAGAAATAATAATAATAAATTTGTGCTGAAAATGCTATAATTTCGAATGTGTGCAACTAAAAAAGAAAAGTATGGATGTTTTTTTAAATTATTTTTGTATATTTTGTATATTGTCCCAACGGTAGTGTTTTTTGTTTTAAAATAAGTAAAGTATTGCATGTTTCCTTATGCAGATATCGGTCGACCAATCGGTATTGTTTATTTGTTGGAATTGACCCACCTTGTTCCATATAGTAAACCTCAGAAAAGTGAGCAGGAACATCATCATCGACCGAGCACAACTGGAATAAAAAAAATAAAAATAAATAAAATAATTAAAAATAAATTAAAAATATGTATAAAATATGAGCAAAAATATTTAACCAGTTCTGTGTGTTTTGCTTCTTAGCGAGGAATTGTCTTATTTTGGAGATTCCTTTATAGTTTTCCTGTATGTGTCGAAACGTACCAGCCTCTGTACTAACCTCAAGTGATTTTCCCGGTTCCTGAATTTACAAAGAATAATTATTTAATGAACAATTGTAAATGATCGAACATATTACTTGCGATAAGCGGATGATTCGGTGCATTGGCTTTTAGTTCCGGATGATTTTAGTGAACTGGCATGTCATTTTGGTCACGATACGACTAGGGTTCGATTTGCTGTCGGAATGATATTTTTTTATCGGTACATCGGTTGGCAGCTTCTTCAGTCGATTAGTCCAACACTGCTTCACTGCAATAACACTTTCGTAATTGCTGCTGTGCTCCATTCACTGCACCCCGGCCGAGTTCGATTAGCTTACGGGTGGATGACTTAAAATCTCGAATTATCTTCCAATTGTATCGAATGATTTTCTTCATCGTTTGGTTCCGGCCTGTTCCGGCATGAGTGCCATCCAAATGTGCTCATTTGGGAGGCTGAAATGAAACCTCTGGAGATATTCTGCAGGCTAGATTTCGTCGATAACTTGGCTGTTATAAAGATTAACAAATTACCTAATTAATTAAATTTAAAATAATGATTTCATCCTAACCTTACGGAGCCAATTGGTGAAAGCTCATCCCTGGTTGATCGCTGCCGGCTATCCTTTCTTTTTCCTGAACGTTCTGTGTGGGGGTTGGGCCACTTTCAACGATTTGCTACAAAACAGGTGGAATCAGAACTGGGACATGCCCGCATAATTAAAAACAGTTGGGGATATAGTACTAACTATTAACTTAATATATTGGTAGCAGTACCAGTATGAAATATCTTCCAAGTATCATTTCATTATACATGTTCAAAATTTTATTACCTCAATAAATTATGACAGGATCGTATCAGTGACAGTGACAATATGATATATGATTTAGTAAGTATAGTATAATAAGAGAATAAAAATTTGCAACCTTTGAATATTGTCTCTGGACCTTATCCAGGACTCTAACAGTGTACGACAAAGTTTCCTTATATTTTCTTAGCATTAGACATTAAATTAAAAAAAAACAACATTGACAACATTGTATGAGTTAGACAAGTCGTTATCATTTCACCTCTTGCGGATAATAACTAATATTGTTATTTTAAGATGTAGTTGTGAGCTTATGCATTTTTTCGCTCTTGGGTTCAGCATCTGCTAATTTTCACTTCACTTCGTTAAAATTTGTGTCGGCAACCCCACGCCAGGTTCGGAACTGAAAACTGTGTTCAAAATGGCTCCGAAAAAAAAGAATCACGCTGAGAAAAACACACAGATCGCGAAAAGTAAGTAAAACTATATTATATTATCGATAAAAACTAGTGAGATTAAATAAAACTAATGAAATTACAGAAACAAAGATCTCTGCTGAGCGGAGAGCGGAAAAAAAATCTACTGAAAGGCTGAACAATGCAGATCTGCACAAATAGGTAAGATTGTATAATCCATGTATAATATCAGAAATAAAAAATAAAAATCTCAACATTTAAATTTTTTAATTTTATTTTATTTTTTGTGGGAAAGAATTGGAACTATATTGGTTATGGTACAGGGAAGCTCTTTTTAAAAATATTTTACAATATGCGGAACGTATGATTGAGCGTTATTTTTACTACAAACTACTATAAGCAAACTATATCCATTGAAGTTGATGAAATCTATGATTTTGTATTCCAACGTAGCTAGAACATTCAGGTAGATTGTTTTGCTCGCCAAAAGTGGATGATATTTTAACCGTATCCAATAATGTAGCATGAAATATTTGTTCGAAAAAATCGCTCTTTTTGAATGGTAAACATGCTTAACAGCCCTTTCCCCATATGGTACTTTAACAGATAATCATAATACAGATTGTTAATATGGTCTGTGTTATTGTACATATACTGTTCACTTTACAATAAACGATAACGTTTAGAGACAATATAGAATATTCTCTATATATTGTAATTGATTATGCGGGTGGTTCTGGCGAAATGGTTCCGTCTGTTTCCATCCAATTTTTTTCGGATACTGCAATATCTTATATTCTTCAATCGGAGGAATAATTTTTCAATATCATCCTTACCGTCCTGCAGTTGTCTTCCCATCAAATCTCCTACATGGTGCTCTAAATAAGAGGAAAATTCAGTATCGTTCATTTTGCCAGTTATCGGTGGAAGTTTCAAATTATTGGATACAGAAAAGAAAAACTCAATTAGCGTCTTAAACCGCTTTAGCAAAATGGTGGACCCGGTCAAATTCTTTTGATTTGTGATCAGATTTTTAACCATTTCCCTGATAAATAATGGGAACTAAATAAATGGTTAAAATTGTTCTTCGAAAAATCGTTAAAAAATAACCATATTGCATGTTACGGGGCAAAAACCATAAAATGGTTATTATTGAACCATAAATGGTTAATAAAAAATGAGCGTGTATATTATTTTGACAAAAACGATAGGATGAAAATAAATCGATATATTTTATAGAATTGATTCAAAATATATTTGTGCTTTTTCCCAACCAAAATTTTTATTATTTTCGTCCAAAATTTGATTGATTATACAATATATTTTTCTGCGTGTATGTTCAATGAATGATTGATCAAATAACAATGAATAGAAATGACAGTTCAGTCTAATCTGGCACTTACGGATCAAATCTGATGCATGAATATTGATTTTAACACTCAATTTTGAAAGTCTGTAAAATCTGGGCACTCTCAGCAAAAATCTGGGTCAACTCGCTAATTTTGAAATACTCAGAGCCCGACTCCATTTTACTCAGACATCGCCTTTTCTATGGCGCAGCCGTCGCTTGATCTAAAACGACTCAGTTTTCCCGAGTAACGGCTACTCAGACGACATGAAAATTGGCACTCAGCGAATTCGAGTGCTTGTAGGCGACAACTGAGTAAAGTTGGATCAGTTTGTGCGAGGCAGTCGACTTTGTTTGTTTTCGACAACAAAGAATTGGGAAATTTTTATGGTAAATGAACATTTTTAACGTTAATCTCATAGTACTAACATGATTTTGATTATTTTACAGGGAATTGCGATAATTTCTTAACGAATCCGAGGTGCATCAAACATCCGTCGGGGGGAAAATGAAATGGATTAACAAAACGGATTTTTTTTTTCGAATAAAGATTTTTCACATTAAATATTTTGACTTGTTTTCCATTGCATCAACAAATCCACCATTCTTTCCAACAATTGTACAGGGTTTTACCTTTCCAGTATAAAAAATCCGGTCAAAAACCGTTCCGAAATCGTTCACGCATTCTGAGTAACCCTGACTCAGAAGTCGCGAAAAGGGCAGTTAGTCAGTTCTGAGTAAAGGCCGTTTAGTCAGAACTGAGTAAGTGCGGTTTTGGCGACAACTGAGTAACCGTCACTCTGAACTGAGTAGCTGAAAGTTACACGCTGGGCCACATTGAACCATTAATGTTTGAAAAATAACCATAATGGCAGTTTTGTGGATCAAGTCATTTTATGACTTTTCAGTGAAAACTCATAAAATGAGATTTCAAAGAGAACCAGCATTATGGTTATTTTTCAAACGTTTTCTAGAAGCTCATCATGGTTGAAAATTAACCGTTTTCGAAAAGAAGGGAACGAGGTTCAGTTTTTAAGGAATAAAACAGAAGTTTTTCAATAAATTTCAAATAGTATTGCAAAATTTGATTCAATCAAATATCATCGAATTTATTAGTTTGATAAAATATTCTTAGTACATAATTGATTCCTAACAACAAATTATAGGGCAATAATTCAAATCTCCCGGTTAAAATAGTTTGCTTTGTAACCGGCTCACTATGAAATATGAAATGACATGTGTCGACGAAAATGTTAAGATACCGGATGTTTTTGTTCCGGCAGTTCAAAATGACTTCTTGAGTGTGACCATCCAGCCGATCCGGTTGTCGGTAAGAAAAAAATCAAAGCTCAATTCGAATCCACCTTCACTGAACATTTTCCGGGGCTCCTGGCTGTTCACGGAGAAGATCCATTCATTCGTAGCTGACGTTTCTTAATCTAAACGGGTGTTATCTGGAATATAGAAAGGTATTTTATTTAATATAAGTCCAGAAAAAAGAATAACTGAAGAATTGCCTCCTTACCTTTTCTGGAACCCAATTTCTAAGCACATAATTCGGAATAGAACTATATAGGACCGTTCTATTATTTGGTCCGTGGTCTGTTCCACATCCTGTGTCATTTCGATTGCGGAACAGCACTTTTTCACTGCTGGACGAGTTTGTAATTTTATCGGACTGTTCCGCCTACAGGTTTAAAAACGGATTTTCAAGGTTATGTTATTGGACTTTATTTTTCTCCTTACCAGTATTCAAATTTGTTCCGCCGGATCTGATGGCCACTCGGATCTTCTTCCAGTTCATCGACTGTGAATTTGTCGGCATAAGCGGGCTGATTTAGAAGCAGTAAAATTATCAAAACCGAATATTTGATGTGCTGGCAGATGTTTTCGATACTATGGAAAACAATAGCCGCATAACTTTTTCTCCATTGAATTTAACCATTTTCTGCGATTTCGTTTGGAACTCAAGAAATGGTTGAAATTAAGCAATTGATCTTGGTTAAAAAACAACAATTTTCGAAGTTCTTCAAGAAATATCATAAAATGAATGAAAAAAAGTAAAAAATGGTTAGAAAAAAATGAGCGTGTAGCGAGAAAAGTCTGCACCCTTAGAAAATCCTACACAAAAGTAAGTAAAAAGAAGCCAAAACAACCCGTAAGTGCAGGAAGCCACCAGTATGTAAAAATGGTGATACGAAAAAGTATGTAACATAGGCTTGTACATAGCAGTATGTAAAAAGTACGCAAAAGAACGTAGAGCTCTGGAAACTGAAAAGTATGTTAAAATCACATAAAATCGGAAAAATTCAAAATTCTAATTTGGAATTAAGAAGCAGGGATATTTTATTTCAAATTCATTGAAATTTGATTTGAGTATGATAATTTATTGTTCATCAAATCAAAGTGTAAAGATGAGTACAGTAATTTGTTTTCGAATATCACCTCCATCATTTCCGGCCACTGTTTTTTTTGCCAACTGTCTTCAGTTCATCCGAGAAATACATTTTTTAGTTGTAGATTGAATTGGACATAATCATGATGGATAATCTGGAAACCACCCTGATGGGATTTGTCACACCAGAACATCGGTTTTTTAGCTCGTGTCCTTGGGATTCAATTTCTGGGGCAGGGTGTTATTCAACAGTCGACTGGCGGGTGAAGTTGAAGATCCTATTGAAGCAAAAAAAGGTTAACAAAATTGTTGAACAAAAAGATAGAAATATTACCTTTTATTTTTGGCTTTCTTGGTTGCGGTCGCAACTATGGTGGAATCAGATTGTGGAATCGTCCGATGTCAGCGTTTCATGTCGCTTCTGGAAACCAACAACTATCCTAAAATTATGGAGATGAATTGAAGAAAAAAAAAATCTAGCAGAAATATATGTTACCAAACACCGACAGAAATTTTGAAGTTTTCGCATAGACTTTTGGGGAAGTTCTGCAAAAGTTGTTGCGTGCGCGCAAGTAGGATGCATATCACAGACTGACTTTCTGGTGGTGCGAGTGAGAAGCAAAACGCCGTCAACTACAAAATAACTGAATTTGCAGTTCTTTCTACAGAGTGGGTTTTGTAGAACAGAAAGAACTGACAAAGTATGTAATTTCTGAAACTCATTTCTACGTAAAAGTTGTCGAACTCCAAAGTATGTAATTTTAACGGTACCACTATGTACAATTTTCTTAGAGTGTGTGTTTTACAGAAAAATCCGGGCACCTGGCAACCCAGCGTGTCGCGTTCCCTCTTTTTGTTCATCACAGTGTTCATCCGCCACAGTCGCCGAAGAGAGTTCAAACGTGCTTGTTGGTTTCCACGGAGCGTAACTTTGCGTTTTTTCTTCAGTGTGATTTTATTGGTGCTGAAGAAAATTTTCTTGTAGGATTACCAGGAAGGAAATTCTCGACACCGTTCGGTTCCCATTATTTCGGGGTGTGATATTTTTCTAGTTCTTCTCGTGTGTTGGGTGTTAATCTACTAATCAAATCAGGTAAATTGCGGTTCGGATGAAAAGAAGTAGCTCGAAAAATGGTCCTCTGTAATGGGGTTTAGTCATAGATTTTTCAGCCTTGTGCATTGTCGACAAGAAATCGATCGAAAATTTTCACTTGTTTTTTTTGGAATTCGATTAGCAGTGACTACGTGTGGTTGTACGAATTGAAAAAAATGGTGCAGTTTAGATCGATAATCAAATGCCGAATGCATTGGAAAAGGTCAAATGTGCCTAGTGAAAATGACCCAGGGAGTTTAATAGTTCCGTAGCTTTGGACATTTTATCATAAGAGGAAGGGAATATCATTCGATGACTGTGCTACGCCCTTTCTGGATGATGTGTTTCAGAAGAGAAGAGAATGAGAGTTCCCGAAAATAAAATAATTTTTCGGAGATGATGGCTGCGAACATTGCGGAACGAATCCTTTTCTGATGAGCGAAAAGAGAAGATACGGCATGACAACATCACAGTGACTCACATTCTTTGGGTCATGCTTGGGATTAAAACAATGGAAAGAGGAATATTGTTATTTGTGTACGGTGGATTCCACTGTTATGTATCTGCCATGTGAAATGGCGAGTATGGCAAACAGAAGCTTGTCAGATCTGAAGTGTGTTTTGAAATGCCCAAGGTTATACGGTTATTGTCAAATATTTTGAAAGCTGTTTAATACGGGTAAGTCGTTGATTTGCATTATATTCTACAGAAGCTAGTGCACAGAAGTGTTTTCCTTAACCTGAATTAATAGTTCATTGTAACTGATAGGCTACGTTTAAGTTAATAAATTACAAATTACAAGAAGCTATGTAAATTTTATAAAATAATTTTTACAACCTCCTCGTCTCGTATGCCTGTAACATTCTCAACGCCCTTCTTATGTGAATGTATATTATTTTTTCTGTCTAATCATTAAGTTTTGATTTCTCATGTGGCTTTTGCAGGGCTGGTAGCGAGTCACTTTTTAGTGACTTGGTCACTTTTTTTGGGTCAGTCACTAAAAAGTCACTTTTTTCATCATTTGGTCACTAAAGTCACTATTTTCCGAAAGTCACTTTTTTCACCGATAATAAACCAATAAAAAAGTAATTTAAATTGCGCGTGTTAATGTTGACGGTAGTAACGGTAAATTACTTGATCAGACAGTCAGCAATTTTTTTCGCCTCCGGCGGAATTTCGGCATGAATCACCCTTGGCTTGAGACATTTCGATCTACGACATTATTTGACGTTCGTGAATTGAAACTAACTTTGATTGTAGATTCTAGTTTTTAGTTCAATCAACCTTTTGTATTGGAACTCAAAACTTGATATACAAAAACCCTATCTCGCCTTTAGTTAGAATGGGTTTTTATTAAGAAGTGTAACTAAGATTGAGATTGAAACGAACCATTTTTTTTATGAAAAAAAAATCTCTTATGTCATAACAAATGTTATGATGATATGAAATATTCTTTAAAAAACAATTTCAGACTCAATTTTATTTCGTGTTTTTTGTTCTTCTAAATGCTTAAAAAAAGGGTTGTAAAAATTTACACAAGGCCACAAAAATTACATTTTTTTTAGGTGCAATGAATTTAAACGGTAATTTCAACTAATTTGAGTTCCCCGAATCTAAATATGTATGCAATATTTCTATCAGTTTTTATATTTAAAATTATTTATTTCGTCTTTGGTTTAATTACCGTACAGACTGATGACTTAAAAACTAGGAAATTCTTCTTAAGCCTATTTTAAAACGACGTTTGCACATATTAAAATTAAACAAATTAAACACTTAATTAAAAAGTTCACAACACTTGTCAATAGGGTGGTTTTGGCCATAGGCAGTACGGTGGTGAGGAATTGAAAGAAACTGACGTTGTCGGAGTGTTCTCGTTGGTACATAAATGTTAACACGTTGTAGAACGTAAGCACAGTCAATACGGTTGGTCAGGGTGTCGAATATAAAACCTTGCTGCAGTTCGACGCGCCGCTTTTCGAGTGAGGTTGGACATATCAGAGCACACCTTTCCTCGTACGGTGGGTTTGTTATTGAAATGACTTTGAAAATAATTTAAAATCTTTAGAGAAGTTTCTGCACTTTCTTTTTACAAAAACTCAAATTAAAAACATATTATTTAGAAATAAAAGTTTTATATGAATTAATGAGCTTTAAATAGAATCAAGTTTTTTTTACACTTTCTGCTGTGATGTCAAAAATACTTGTAATGACATTTTTCCATAATCAGTTATCTATCAATTTTACTAGTAATAAACTCTTTATCACCAAAACTAAATGTGTTCGGCCGAATTTGACGAAATTTATAGTTGAGGACACTATTTACCAAATCAATAATTAAAAAAATAAGCACCAAAATGGTTATGGTGAAACATGTTTATTGAAAAAACTCTTCCTGGAATGTTTTTAAAAACTGATATTTTTTATTTTCATATTGTTTTTTCAATTTTCAAATGAATTCACCGAATTTTATTGTACGTTTTTTTTTAATTTTCTAATCAACTTGCCGGATTTTTTTCAATCAAACTTTTTAAATTTTTAAGACATATTTTTAACAATTGTTTCCTTGTTTTTAAATTCTGAATTTTCGTGTTCTTCAACCATAAGCCTTTAACTCCAAATTTTTAATAATAAAACATAATTTCAACCTTCTGTTCTTTCAGGACCCAATATTTTAATCAAAAAAAAAAACAAAATACTCAGAGCTTGTAATTAAAAGCTCAAAAACCTGCGATTAAAAATTTAAACACTTCTTATTAATATTTTGTATATGAAATCATGTTTTTTGGATCGATCATGATTTTTAAAATTATCTAAAAAGTTTGAAAAATTGTTCTCAGTAGCAACTTTAAAAATAAATTTTAATACGCAGTGTTAACTAACTTTGTATTTGATTTGTGCTTTGAATATTAATAACAAAAGTTTTGAAATCATTATTTTTTATTTTTTATCAGTTTTTATCATTCACATAATTACTCATTTTCTAACATTTCTTTGTCAGTGTAGTTGAACATGGAGGATTTTACTTTATTAAAGGTTTTATGTCTGGCTTCTATAACTGGCACTTTTAAAATAATTATAAATATATTCTTCTTTTTATCAAATTAAATTAAAACATCAAACATTGAATAAATTCTGTTCAAAATTCATTTCTTATTCAGTAATCGGTAATTTACATTTTAAATCGTAATTAAATATTTTTTGTTCAAATTAAAAACTACAGCGGAATTTCTCACTAAACTTCCAGTTAAAAATGAGGAAAAGAATTCCAAATTTAGATGAATAAAAATTAACAATTATTATGATTTTCCTAACATCTATTCATGCTAAGTTTTTTACAAGATTTGACATTTATTTTAGAATTCAGATATTTTTTAATTTTAAATTTCCAAATTTTGTTTATCAGTCATTTTTTTAGTTTTTGTGTTGAACATGAGTGACATATGGTTTAAGAAAACCCTTTCCTTTTCAATTGTTTATTTTTGGTATTGTTATTAATTTTATCTAATAGAGAATTCGTTTTCGTGTGGTGGTGCACCGGGGCACTACCGGTAGTGCACTTTTTGCTGTTTTCATGCTCGTTTTCAGGATGGGTAGTCCACTGGTAGTGCACCATAAAGTGGACGGTGGAACACTCTGAAAATATTCGGTGTTGCTTGCGCTCTCACCAATACTATCATGAATTTTGACAGCACGTGCTTCCCGATGTAAACAAATATCAGCTGGTTGGTTTATTTCTATACCGCAAAAATTGCGTTCGAGCTGTTTTTTTCTCTTTATTATCCCGAAGAACGGAAACTTGTTCCGGATTCAATACCAGTGCCGTTTCCAACAGAGGAGGAGAATTTCACCTGGATGGCACGTTCCCAAGCAAACAACGCTCCTAAGAAGAAATGTGCCCAGAAGGCTTGCTGCAATCGGTTCCAGGCGATGACGAAAAAGAGCAGCAAATCCGAGTGCAAAAAGGCCAACCCAAAGATCTGGTGGAATCGCCCAAACCGAAAAGTTTTCTTGTTCGAGAGGGTCCTATAAGTTGGTCTCCACAGCAAGAATCGTTCAGCTGCATCGAAGCTACTCTGCTTCGAGCTGTGCCTTAGGGTGACGATGCTCGGTTGCGCCAAGTCCCGGATTCCTACCCGTTGCCCTTCAAAAACGTTAGTTCGAGACTACACTCGTATGGGAGCTTGAATTTCGTTCGTTTAGGTCTGATGGCAAAATTTTCTCCCCCGACTTCCGCGATCTGAGTTCGCCAATTTGACTTCCAAGAATTTTTCTTTTGTAATCTGGAAACGGAAATAGGTACTCGAACGAAGATGAGATTTGCGAGGAATAAACGTTCAAAATACCGGAACCTTCAAGCTGGGGTAACTGCAGTCTAGCAGCAGCAAGCATAGACCGCCCAGAATCAGCCGGTATTGCAGTTATCATCAGAGCCAGAGGGGAATCTACCAAGCAAAATAAATCTGAAATCTTCACAATTCAACATAATACATAAATTCATGTTAAAATTTTCATATTATTTACTAGACAATGATCAACTAAAGTAAATTTGTTTCAATTTTCGAAATCAAACGAAAACAAATACCAGCTGTAATGGATTTTTGACAGCTTGATGTTTTCTGTTGACACTGCCGATTTCACGTACACCAACAAAGGTGGGTGCAAAACTCGATTCATGCTCGTTTTCAGCTTGGAAGGTGCAACACTTTCGGGTGGTGAAAACAAATACGGTATAAATTTGAATTTTGAAAACCCCCCCGGAAGGGTCCATCGCACGGGCCTGACTGGTCACATTTTTTGTACTTCAAAGTTATTTTTTCGTTCTACATAGTCACTATTTGGTCACTTTTTTCGGTCCTCAAAGTCACTATTTGGTAACTTTTTTTCAAATTTTGGTCACTAAAGTCCCTACTATTTCATTGTCAAACCGCTACCAGCCCTGCTTTTGATATTCTTCAAATTCGTGAAAAAGAGTATGAGGTGAAATACGCACGATTACTTCCACTAACGTTTTGGATTAAGGTTGAATGCCACAAGCAGATTGAGCGAACGATTTTTAGTTGCAGTTTTAGCAGGGCTAGAAGTTGCTCACTTTTTAGTAACTTTGTAATTAAAGTCACTTTTTTCAAAAATTTAAATACAAATGACTACATATGACGTTTAAAAACAGTTTTTGTCAACATTGCCCGAATTTTGAATAAGCGTTTTTTTTTTTGGATGGATTTTAATTTCTAAAAGTCATTCATCCCTTTTTTGAAATAAGGTAAGATAGAATTTAACTGACCCAAGTAGAACACATGGCAAAGTGACACAACTGGCAAGCCGAGTTGAGACAGTTGTTTTGAATACGCGAATGCGCCAACATCACTGTTATGAGGAAAACGCATCAAAGTTTGACAGCTCCCAGCAAAAATACAGTTTTGTTTTGTTAATTTCTTGAAAACCAAATTTCATTCAGATAACTTAGTGCTATCAAAATGTAGATCTCAAAACGTACTTTACGACCCTGCTAATATCTTCATTTGCTAATGCAAATTTCTTTTACAGGTCGAACTCGATTATCTGTTAACGCGAATATCCGTAACTTGATTGTTTGTTTTTAAGGCCAATTTATTTATATTTATTATTTTCAAAACCAAATTTTAAATTGTCCCATACAAACCTTAAACTTAAGATTTACTCTTAAAAAAGATAACTTCATAATTCTGCAAAAAAAAAAAATGGGAGAGTTTCAAACCAAAAAACGAAACTTTACCGAAATCAGGACATTTGAAATAAAAAAATGATCAATACATGTATTTTCTTTTTTACTATAGGCTTATGAATTGTTATAAAAAGCGTCTTAACCTTCTACTGCAGGTACTACGAATTCGTTCTGACATAAATAAATTTCTTCAACGGAAATAACTGTATTGGCCTCTTACCAAGCAACTCAGCAAAAAAACAAAATTGTTGTTGCAATATTTCTTTTTTTTAAATAGTGTAAAAACTAAGATAATTTTTAATTTTTTTAATGTTTTATAACTGTTTGATGAATTGTTGATGCATTAAAATTGTTGGTGTTCTTTTTCAGTACTGCATCATGCCAGAAAGAGTGAAAAAAATTCGGAGACATATATGGGCTCGTGAGCAGTAAAAGGTTGAAATATACAGAATTGGCAAGCTCATCATTTGATTTGTAGGTTGCAATTTTAGATGACCCTAAAGATGTAATTTTTGACTTTATATGGTCACTAATTTTGCCCTAATTTCACTTCAAAGTAACTATTTTGCCCTACTTTTTTTGCCTCATGGTCGCTTCTAGCCCTGTTTTAGGCGAAAACACACTATGAACTAAAAATTGAACTCTCTTTGTTGGGCTGAAAATCCTTAAGCCTAGTCCACACTAGGAGACGGTTCGTCTCGAGACGGTCTCAGCGTCTCCCATTTTCTTCGGGAGACACTGAGACCGTCTCAGGTTACAACAACAACAACAGACAACAAAGTTCGTCTCATAACAAAAATCGCAGTTCATGTTGCCTAGTGTGGACTAGGCTTTAGAGCACCTGCAACGATTCAGGCGTAAATATTGGTTTTAAGTATACCAGTTTAAGCACAATTTGAAATTTTAGAATCGGCTAAAACACCCACTCCCCACCGGTGTAGGAGCAAATTTAAAACGGAAACACTTTCATTGCAAACACTCAATAATTGAGAAGAAAAAACCCATTTTATTAGAAAAATTGCAAAAGTTTTGATTTTCACGGTTAATTGTCTTAAAATTAATTCTACGAATATTCATTTTGACAGAACAGCCCTGGGCGTGGTGGGGGGCTCAATTATATCACTCTGATATAATTGGGTATGCCTTGACGCCTAAGTATCTTTCCGTTGTCATAATACCACATTTTGCGATACTTAGAAGCACCCTCAGTTCACTTAGAATGCAAGTGAACTGAGATATGGTGTTGGCCCCAGGGCTTTTTACCAACGCCCCACCAAGCATTCATTGGTCCAATCAGTAATGATTGTTTGACCGGGAATTTACACTTTACACTACATTACATATCATTCAGTGGTCAATGGGTCAATATTACATCACACATTATTTGTTTACTAAACATATGACACAACATAACATTACATACCGTAGCAACAAAACTCAGCCCATAGTGGCTATTATTTGTCTGTTACATCACACAACACAGCATTACACATCGTAACGACAAAACTCAGCCCACAGTGGCTATTATTTGTCTGTTACATTACACAGTCCAACATTACACATCGTAACAACAAACCTCAGGCCACAGTGGCTATCATTTGTCTGTTACATTACACAACACAGCATTAGTCATCGTAACAACTAAACTCAGCCCACAGTGCCTATTATTTGTCTGTTACATTACACAACACAGCATTAGACATCGTAACAACAAACCTCAGCCCACAGTGGCTATTATTTGTCTGTTACATTACACAACACGGTATAACACATTGTAACAACAGAACTCAGCCCACAGTGGCTATTATTTGTCTGTTACCTAACACAACAAAGCATTAGACATCGTAACAACAAACCTCAGCCCACAGTGGCTATTATTTGTCTGTTACATCACACAACACAGCATTAGTCATCGTAACAACTAAACTCAGCCCACAGTGCCTATTATTTGTCTGTTACATTACACAACACAGCATTACACATCGTAACGACAAAACTCAGCCAACAGTGGCTATTATTTGTCTGTTACATTACACAGTCCAGCATTTCACATCATAACAACAAAACTCAGCCCACAGTGGCTATTATTTGTCTGTTACATTACACAACACAGCATTAGTCATCGTAACAACAAAACTCAGCCCACAGTGGCTATAATTTGTCTGTTACATCACACAACACAGCATTACATATCGTAACGACAAAACTCAGCCCACAGTGGCTATTATTTGTCTGTTACATTACACAACACAGCATTAGACATCGTAACAACAAACCTCAGTCCACAGTGGCTATTATTTGTCTGTTACATTACACAACACAGTATAACATATTGTAACAACAAAACTCATCCCACAGCGGCTATTATTTGTCTGTTACATCACACACCACAGCATTAGACATCGTAACAACAAACCTCAGCCCACAGTGGCTATTATTTGTCTGTTACATTACACAGTCCAGCATTACACATCGTAACAACAAAACTCAGCCCACAGTGGCTATTATTTGTCTGTTACATTACACAAGACAGTATACCACATTGTAACAACAAACCTCAGCCCACAGTGGCTATAATTTGTCTGTTACATTACACAACACAGTATAACACATTGTAACAACAAAACTCAGCCCACAGTGGCTATTATTTGTCTGTTACATTACACAACACAGCATTAGACATCGTTACAACAAACCTCAGCCCACAGTGGCTATTATTTGTCTGTTACATTACACAACACAGTATAACACATTGTAACAACAAAACTCAGCCCACAGTGGCTATTATTTGTCTGTTACATCACACACCACAGCATTAGACATCGTAACAACAAACCGCAGCCCACAGTGGCTATTATTTGTCTGTTACATTACACAACACCAAGCATGGAAAAAATCGCATCGAAGAAGGATCAATTTGCCATCGGTGGGGAATTCGTTCAGTTCTAACTGCCAATCAAAGCAATCGGGAATGGAAAAAGTTCACACACCAAACTGAACGCTTACGATTGCAATCCCGAACGAATGAACTTTGACAAGCTTCGGGTAAACGAACCGAAGCACAAAACATTCACCGCGTAAACTGGATCGCTTTTTATTTTCACCACGGACATTTGAACTGATTCGCAAACACAATCACCAAACGATTGCAATCGCGATTGTACTGGCGAATGTTTCGCAAAGGAATTTCCCGGTAAAGGATTAAGTCATCGGATGTTTATTTTGCGGCTAAATTTGTGTGTTACGGCAAACGCGCTCTCCATTTGCTCTGGTATTGCATATCATCCAGGCGCATAGCTCGGATCTCACATGGATTTTGTTTTTCTATTTAATCGACGCTTCTGGCAAGTTTAGATTTTAAATTTGCCAGAGATGTCCATTTTATAGCTTAACGATATATCGTAATGAAAAAATAATTTTTTTACATGGATTTTGGACAAAAATGGTGGCTAGAATAAAGCGGAGGATCGGATAACCGGAACTTTGATGAGCGGGATTCAACTGTAGATTAACATTCAACTGTTAATGCCTTGAAGGTTATGCGACTTTCATGACAATTATTAATTAAAATATTCTTGTACAATACCTGAATTTTGTTCATATTATTTTCTATTTGCATACTCAAAGGCGCTTTCGCGCTCACTGTTTACAAGGACTAAAATGCATGTTTTTTAGACCAAAATTTTAAAGTAATTTGTTGTCAGCTGTATTCCTTTCATAGTTTTTGCTTAAGATGCGAAACAACTTCAAATGGAAGAAATGCCTTGGTTTTTCAGATCAAATGTCTTTCAACAAAAAAAGAGTACATTTGGTAAAATTTCACAAAAAGTAGAGTACGCTCATTTCTCGATCGAAAAAGAGTACATGTACTCTTTTTGAGATGCCGGGTGCTAGGCTTAACACAAGTTAAAATAACATCATAACAAAACACAACGTTGACGAGCGCGTTTGCCGTAACGCACAAATTTAGCCCAAAAATAAACACCCGATGGCTTAATTTTTTACCGGAAAATTCCATTGCGAAACATTCACCAATACAATCGCGATTGCAATCGTTTGGTGATTGTGTTTGTCAATCATTTGCGAATCAATTCGCCCAACGAACGTCGTGGTGAAAATAAAAAGCGATCCAATTTACTGTGGTGAATGTGTCGTGTTCGGTTCGTTTACACGAAGCTTGTCAAAGTTCATTCGTTCGGGATTTCCAATCCGACCAATCAGCGTTCGACTGGTCACATTCGCATCGCCGAAGCTACCATCGAAAAAGAAGCGGCGATTGAGAATCATTAGCGTTCATGCTGGTGAATAACTTTTTCCATCCTTGCACAACACAGTATAACACATTGTAACAAAAAACCTCAGCCCACGGTGGCTATTATTTGTCTGTTACATTACACAACACAGTATAACACATTGTAACAACAAACCTCAGCCCACAGTGGCTATTATTTGTCTGTTACATTACACAACACAGTATAACACATTGTAACAACAAAACTCAGCCCACAGTGGCTATTATCAGGGTGGCCACCCAACCGGGAAAAACGGGAAAAGCGGGAAAAAGACGGGATTTGAAATCCAACGGGAAAAAAGCGGGAAAAAGACGGGAATTTTTTCAAAAGCCGGGAATTTTTGGCTCAGTGAAAATCTGTTCAATGAAGTTCAGTCGAAATAGGTCGAAACAAGTGGAAATGGATTGACAGTTGATCACCAGTCGCTTTCCAATTGACTTCGACCGATTTCTACCGAATCTTCCTGCCGAACTGGAACTGTTTCGATTGGTTTGAACTTGCTTCATTGAACAACAGCCAGATTGCTGAATGGCGTGAAACTATGTTTTTCGAAAAATCCTGATCTACTGAAACGAGTGATCCAGTATTCCATGGATGGTTCAGCAGTAAATTGAAAAATGCTCAAGGAACTAACTAGCGAGGTTCAAGAACTTGTTTCGAATCCGGCGTACGATTCTCACCATTGGGAGCTGTGAACTTCACACTGTACATAAAGCGTTCAAGGAGGGACTGAGGAAAAGTGAATGAAATTTGGATGAATTTTTTAGGACGTTGTATAGCCTGTTCAAAAACATTCCACTTAGAAGGGCAGATTATACTGCAGTAACGAGTTCAACTATATTTCCGTTAAAATTGTGTGACGTTCGCTGGGTGGAAAATGAACGCGTTGCAGAACGTGCTGCCAAAATGCTACCGTACCTCAAACGGTTTGTCGACGAGGTAAAAAAAAATTCCCGGTCGAAGGTATTCGATATTGTTGCTAAAGCTGTAGATGATAATTTGCTGGGACCAAAATTGAGTTTTTTTTACGGCCGCTTCGACTTTTGAGTCCTTTTTACGCGAGTATCAGACAGACTCTTCGATGAATAAACCGGGCTTGTAAGAGCATTGATAGAGAAAGTTGTAAAGCCAAGCCTGAACGACTAAACTTAAAATCAAAAACACTTGTAGAACACAAAAATAAATCCTACCTCCTGGAAGCGTAGAAATTGGATTCTCAACTTAATCGGCAATTAAGAAAGCAAAAGAGTCGGGTCATGTTTCCGACAAGGATATCCTCGTATTCAGAAATAGCTGTAGTTCGTTTTGCAGTGGATTTTTTGAATAAAATGGTAATACGATCTCCCTTGACTTATCCCATCCAATCCCGATGTGATTGTACACTATCCAGATATTACCAAAAAACGTTTAGACCTGTGTCTAGAAGTACTTGATGACAAGCAACACTTAAGTAGAGCTTGTACTGATAAAATTAAGGACGAATTCGGACAATTGTGTGCAATACCTTCATTAAAAACATCATTTCGGGATAACGAAGAAAAACACAACGATTGGACATTTTTTGGATGATACTTATGGGCGAATCGAAAAAGGAGTTCTTCAATTTAACGACCTTATTGCAGAAAATTTCTAATTTTGTCTCATGGCAACGCGACGATGGAAAGAGGCTTTTCAGGGGGTCAGGGGGGAGTTACAGATATAACGATAACGAAATCGTTAATCCAGGATGCATGGTCTTTAAAAGCAAAAAAATGGAGAAAAACCTGAAAAAACTATAGCGAAACGGGAGCGACAGGCAGAAAAGGAGAGTAAGGAACTGGAAGCGAAAAAATATAAGGTGCTTTTGGACGCTCAGAGAGAGGCAAGCTTGATGGACCAAAAAAATTGAAATATTTAAAAATATATGACATACAAATAAAATTGAAAAATTATAATCAACATTTTCGAATCGAGTGACATAGTTTTAGAAAATTGAAAAACCCGGCTTATCAATCTAACGATTTGCAGGTTAATTGGTAAACATAACTGAAATAAAAATCATTTAAAGATCATTTACCATTAAAAGAAAGCTTATTCGATTTTCGTTTATATGGCTTCAAAAATGAATATTCGGATTTTTGTTTGGTTTTCTGTTGTATAAAACCGGGAATTTCGTGAGATCATGCGGGAAAAAAACGGGAAAAATGCGGGAAATTAAAAATTGATTTTGAGTGGCCACCCTGTATTATTTGTCTGTTACACCACACAACACAGCATTACACATCGTAACGACAAAACTCAGCCCACAGTGGCTATTATTTGTCTGTTATATTACACAACACAGTATAACACATTGTAACAACAAAACTCAGCCCACAGTGGCTATTATTTGTCTGTTACATTACACAGTCCAACATTACACATCGTTAAAACAAACCTCAGCCCACAGTGGCTATCATTTTTTTTTTTTTTTTTATTCTACAAATGGCTTAACCTCTAATACATAGCCGGCCAAGTGTTAAATGGTAAATTGTAAATTACATGTCTATATTACAATCAATGAAAAAATCAGCAATATTTCTAAACATATTTAAATTTTTGGTTTTTAACATCAACTGTAGATCAGGTGCGATTCGTTTTTCCAGCAGAATTTTCCAAATAGGCCATCTCATCTGTCCAAAATTGGGACAGCTGAACAAATAGTGATCCGGATTGGCATTAGTTGCTCCACAGCTACAGTTTGCACTTTCAATTATGCGGTTACGATGAAGGTGTGCTGGCAATCGAGAGTGATTGCTTATCAGTTTAGAGAGTATAACAATTTGCCTCCTTGAAAGCTCCGTTTTGAAGAACCATGGTTGTAGAGACACTTCCTTCATGATGCTATGACAAAAGCGACCTTTGCTTCCTGAGTTCCACCGATACTGCCAAAGTTGCTTGGAATGCAGACGACATGGAAATGAAACATCGTTAGATGTTAGAATGTAATCATTTCCCATTCCTTCAGTACACGCTTTTTTGGCTTCCTGGTCAGCCAATTCATTGAGAGGGATTCCTCGATGCGAAGGCACCCACATAAAGACAAGTTCTGATCCTTTATAGGTAATTGATTTTGATATTTTTTTGATCTCATACCATGCCAGCGGGTTTTTGGACAAAGGTTTAGAACATTGAAGGCTTTTCAAGCTGCTCATGCTGTCGGAAATTATTACGAATTTCCCAACAGGTTGCTCATCTATGATTTGCACTGCCTTTCGTATTGCTAACAGTTCAGCCATGTACACCGAAGATGCTGGATTTAGTTTGATTCTTGCATAATCAATGTTGCTGTTGTTCACGACAGAGAACCCTACTCCAGAAATATCTCTGGATCCGTCTGTAGCTAGTGTAGTCCATTCATCGTATTTCTCCTCCATAACAGTTAAAACCATCTCGGCGGCTGATGTTTCATGAGGTTGTGCCAGTTTTGTTTCCATGCACAAATCAATAGATAGGTCGAATTTACCAACGTCTAATGGGAACAGAAAGCACGGGATATTGTCCAGTGTATTCTGTAACGGAATAAAATTATTTAGTTCATTTATAGCTTTACGAATATAACTATTTGTAGATCCTGTTTCCAAGATTGGCTGGACAAAACGTTGATTCCAATTCGTTAGATGAGACCGTCTGTTGACAAATCGGATTGCTGCTGATTCTCTCCTTATGCTGAGTGGACATAATCCAGCTAGGACTTCTAGTGATCCGGTATGTGTAGTTTTAGTTGACCCTAAACATACACGGGTACATGCCCACTGAATTCTATCCAACGCCACCGAGTCCGTTTGGTTTAGCTGAGTCATGAAGATGGAACCGTATTCGAGTATCCTCAGCCCACGGTGGCTATTATTTGTCTGTTACATTACACAACACAGTATAACACATTGTAACAACAAACCTCAGCCCACAGTGGCTATTATTTGTCTGTTACATTACACAACACAGTATAACACATTGTAACAACAAAACTCAGCCCACAGTGGCTATTATTTGTCTGTTACACCACACAACACAGCATTACACATCGTAACGACAAAACTCAGCCCACAGTGGCTATTATTTGTCTGTTATATTACACAACACAGTATAACACATTGTAACAACAAAACTCAGCCCACAGTGGCTATTATTTGTCTGTTACATTACACAGTCCAACATTACACATCGTTAAAACAAACCTCAGCCCACAGTGGCTATCATTTGTCTGTTACATTACACAACACAGCATTAGTCATCGTAACAACAAACCTCAGCCCACAGTGGCTATTATTTGTCTGTTACATCATATAACACAGCATTACACATCGTAACGACAAAAATCAGCCCACAGTGGCTATTATTTGTCTGTTACATTACACAACACAGTATAACACATTGTAACAACAAAACTCAGCCCACAGTGGCTATTATTTGTCTGTTACATCACACAACACAGTATAACACATTGTAACAACAGATCTCAGCCCACAGTGGCTATTATTTGTCTGTTACATTACACACCACAGCATAAGACATCGTAACAACAAACCTCAGCCCACAGTGGCTATTATTTGTCTGTTACATTACACAACACAGTATAACACATTGTAACAACAGAACTCAGCCCACAGTGGCTATTATTTGTCTGTTACATAACACAACACAGCATTAGACATCGTAACAACAAACCTCAGCCCACAGTGGCTATTATTTGTCTGTTACATTACACAACACAGCATTAGACATCGTAACAACTAAACTCAGCCCACAGTGGCTATTATTTGTCTGTTACATTACACAACACAGCATTACACATCGTAACGACAAAACTCAGCCAACAGTGGCTATTACTTGTCTGTTACATTACACAGTCCAGCATTACACATCGTAACAACAAAACTCAGCCCACAGTGGCTATAATTTGTCTGTTACATTACACAACACAGCATTAGTCATCGTAACAACAAAACTCAGCCCACAGTGGCTATTATTTGTCTGTTACATCACACAACACAGCATTACATATCGTAACGACAAAACTCAGCCCACAGTGGCTATTATTTGTCTGTTACATTACACAACACAGCATTAGACATCGTAACAACAAACCTCAGCCCACAGTGGCTATTATTTGTCTGTTACATTACACAACACAGTATAACACATTGTAACAACAAAACTCATCCCACAGTGTCTATTATTTGTCTGTTACATCACACACCACAGCATTAGACATCGTAACAACAAACCGCAGCCCACAGTGGCTATTATTTGTCTGTTACATTACACAGTCCAGCATTACACATCGTAACGACAAAAATCAGCCCACAGTGGCTATTATTTGTCTGTTACATTACACAACACAGTATACCACATTGTAACAACAAACCTCAGCCCACAGTGGCTATAATTTGTCTGTTACATTACACAACACAGTATAACACATTGTAACAACAAAACTCAGCCCACAGTGGCTATTATTTGTCTGTTACATTACACAACACAGCATTAGACATCGTTACAACAAACCTCAGCCCACAGTGGCTATTATTTGTCTGTTACATTACACAACATAGTATAACACATTGTAACAACAAAACTCAGCCCACAGTGGCTATTATTTGTCTGTTACATCACACACCACAGCATTAGACATCGTAACAACAAACCTCAGCCCACAGTGGCTATCATTTGTCTGTTACATTACACAACACAGCATTAGACATCGTAACAACAAACCTCAGCCCACAGTGGCTATTGTTTGTCTGTTACATTACACAAGACAGTATAACACATTGTAACAACAAACCTCAGCCCACAGTGGCTATTATTTGTCTGTTACATTACACAACACAGTATAACACATTGTAACAACAAACCTCAGCCCACAGTGGCTATTATTTGTCTGTTACATTACACAACACAGTATAAAACATTGTAACAACAAACCTCAGCCCACAGTGGCTATTATTTGTCTGTTACACCACACAACACAGCATTACACATCGTAACGACAAAACTCAGCCCACAGTGGCTATTATTTGTCTGTTATATTACACAACACAGTATAACACATTGTAACAACAAAACTCAGCCCACAGTGGCTATTATTTGTCTGTTACATCACACACCACAGCATTAGACATCGTAACAACAAACCTCAGCCCACAGTGGCTATTATTTGTCTGTTACATTACACAACACAGCATTAGACATCGTAACAACAAACCTCAGCCCACAGTGGCTATTGTTTGTCTGTTACATTACACCACACAGTATAACACATTGTAACAACAAACCTCAGCCCACAGTGGCTATTATTTGTCTGTTACATTACCCAACACAGTATAACACATTGTAACAACAGAACTCAGCCCACAGTGGCTATTATTTGTCTGTTACATTACACACCACAGCATTAGACATCGTAACAACAAACTGTAGAGTCCTTTCAAAGCAATAAAACAACACATCTAGTTTACTCTAGACCTCAGATCAAACTGATCTCACGATCAGCGACAGAGCCTTCGTTTATTTAACTACTCGAAAGCTCATCAGGTTTGAGAGCACAGTAGCATAGATGCTAGAGTTACCATATAGTACATTACAAGTTCTTTCCCCTTTAGTTTCAGTATACAATATTTCGAATTTATCTTATAGTTTGATCAACATATGTTTTAAATATATCTACCATTTCTTTTAAATATTTTCGAACTGTTTCCATTGAAACACTTATTTTAATCTAAAATCCGATGCCATAATAATTCAAATTATTTCTTTTGTTGTATTCGAAATCAACTAAACTCAATTCAATTTATCATGCTTCGCGTTTTTCTTATAATTAAAAACTTTTTCATTTTCAAACACATCTTTTTTTTAACTTTAATCTTTCAGATCGCCTAGGACAATTTGCAAACGCAGGCTGACTTGAACTCCTTTGAGTTTCTTGAATTACTCCATCGTCGAATCCCAAAAACTCCTCATCACTTGTAGATTCTGTCCTTTTCCTTTTAACATCCTTTCTGCACGATACTGCCATGTTTATCCCTCTCTCAGTACGACCCTGGACCTTCAATTGCCCTCGATGGGCCCTCGCAACGACGTTTCCAATTGCCACCTGGAAAACAGTAGGAGAACATTGCTTGATGAAGGTTGCCTTTATCCAACGTGAGCAATCTTGTGGGTTATGGTTTTTGTACCATATTAAATCTCCTGTTTTAAGTTTCAATATAGGGTCACTAGAGGGTTTATTACTTATCAAAACTTCACGAAAAATATTATCTTTACTAGTAGAGTCCTCAATCTTTGGGTTTTTTAACTTCTTTGGATTTACTAAGTCTAAAAGGGTTCTAGGTGTAAACATAAATAGTTTTTCTGATGGAAACTTTCCATCTTTTGTTAAGCAGCTGTTTCTGTAGTATGATAAAAACAAATTCAATTGATCCTCAGTTTTTAAATTTCTTACGTCAACATCGAACAAAAATTTCTTGAAAACCTCCTTTACTACTCTAACTAACCTCTCCGCTTGTCCATTGCTTGATGGATTATAAGGTGGACTTTTCATAAATCTTATGCCATTTCTTTCTAAGAAGAATTTGAATTTAGATGAATTAAAAGGAGGCCCTCCGTCAGTAACTACCACTTGTGGTAAACCAAAACGTGTAAACAGGTTTACAAACTTTTCAATAACCTTATCTGCCTCAGTTCCGTTTCTCATCCAATCAACCTCGATCCATTTAGAAAAACTATCCACAATCAACAAAAATGTTTTTTGTCCAAAATGGAAAAAATCTGCATGTATCCTCTCAAAAGGTTTGTCAGAAGGTATCCATTCAGTTTGGATTTTAGATTTGGGAATCACTGACATGCGTATACAAGGTTCACACCTTTTGACAAAAGATTCAATATCATCATTTATGCCATACCAGTAAACAGATCTTCTTGCTAATTGTTTCATTTTGACCACACCAAAATGACTGCCATGCAACAGTTTTAAAACGTCTTTTTTCATAGAACTGGGTATAATTACTCGATCTCTAAAAATTAAACACTCGTCGAAAAATTCAAGATCTTGACGGTTTGCAAATACATTTCTAAAGTCCTTGTCCACTCTTTCAGGCCAACCATTTTGGTGATAGGAAATAATTTTCAGTAGAAAACTATCTTTAGACGTTTCTTTAGCAACTAGAGAATGATCTATTGGGAGGTGCTGACTTAAATTTACATTTTTTACAAATTCTTCATCGTACTTTACAGGCACTTTTTGTGTTAAAGGGAATCTTGAACAAAAATCAGCGTTTCCCATATTTGTTGACGGTCTGTAAACAATATCAAAATCATAAATTGATAATTCCAGAATGTACCTTTGTAACCTTGTAACATAAATAGAGTGTTTCCCATTCTTGCCAAAAATTCCCACTAGCGGTTTATGATCGGTATATAAAATGAATTTTTGCCCAAAAAGATATTTGTGAAACTTCTTCACCGTACATACAACTGCCAAAGCTTCCAAATGCAAAATTGGGTAATTTCGTTGTGCTGAATTTAGTGAAAAAGAAGTAAAACTTATGGGTTTCTCTGTACCGTTGATTTGATGAGAAATAACTCCTCCTAGACCATAACTAGAAGCATCAGTTGATACAACTATAGGTTTGCTAGGATCGTAAAACTCTAAAATGTTTGCTGATAATAAAGCTGATTTACTGGCTTGAAAAACTTCCTCACATTTAGTGTCCCATTGAAATTTAGTATCTTTTTTTAAAAGTTGATACAAACAAAAAAGTTTCGATGATAAATTGGGTAAAAATTTTCCATAAAAATTCAGTAATCCTAAATAAGCTTTTAATTCACTGATATTTGTTGGTGTTTTTGCTTCGTTTATGGTGGCTATCTTGTCAGGACAAGGTCGCAACCCTTCCTCAGATATAATATGTCCTAAATACTGTAATTGTTTAACGAAGAATTTGCATTTATTTATATTAACTCTTATGTTTGCCTCTTGTAATCGTTTCAATACTTCACATAGTCTTTCCTTGCAATCTCCTAAATCCTTACCAGCAATCAAAACATCATCTAAATAAACAAAAACAAAATTTAGTCCTGTAAGAACCTTCTCCATAACAGACTGAAATATGCCCGCACTAGAAGAAGTTCCTTGTGGAAGTCTGTTATACTGAAAAAGTCCACGAATTGTATTTATGACCATGAATTTCCTGGATCGTTCAGACAGAGAAAGCTGTGTATAAGCTCCTTCCAAATCAAGTGCACAAAAAATTTTACAGCCTGACAACTTCGCAAACAAATCCTGTGCAATTGGAAGAGGGTAGGTATGAGGAACTATCAACTTATTTATTGAAACCTTACAGTCTATTACTAGTCGTATTTCGTTATTTTTTTTCATGACCACAACTACTGGCGAAGCCCATTCACTGGTCTCAACTGGGGTAATAACATTTTCCTTTTCCAACATATTCAAATGTTGTTCCACTTTTTCCCGTAATCTGTACGGTACCTCATAGGCTCGTTTGAAAATAGGAACATCTTCTTTCAATTTTAAGTCTGCTTCATAGCCAAAAATAGGTTTTGAAAAATTTCTTTCAAATACCTTTGAATATTTAAGTTTAAGTTGTTCTACAACATTTTTCCCATCAATATGTGAAACATTGTTAACCCTTGAAAACCCAGTGAACACATCTCTCCAAGTAGGTTTAAATTGGTCGAGCCAATTACGTCCAAGTAATGGCAGAAATTCGTTATCACTATCTAGAATAATTAACTCCAATGTTTTTTTCATTCCATTCCAGCAAACATTAACCATCGTTTTCCCGTAAATATTTAAGTTCGATCCATTAACCACTACCAATTTCTTTTCACAATATTTCACCGGTAATTTAAAATATTCAAAAAATAAACGTTTTCCAATAATTGAAACAGAGGCCCCACAGTCAATTTCCATTTTAAGATACACTCCCTCTACAAAAACTCCTGTGACACATGGTGCACTGGAAGAAGAATTATTAAAAACCATCATACAAAAAAAATCACCTGAGTCGTCATCCGATGATTCGTCAGTCTGGGTATTGAACCGTTGGAATAATTCCTCTAAACGTAAGTTCTGGCTTGTGCTAATTTGATCCTTAGGCTGCTCAATATCAGCAAACTTCACCGTTGGTTTGCGATTATCATTTATCCATTTAAAACATTTTTTTACAATATGCCCAACCTTGTTACAATAGTAACAAACTACTGGTTGATTTCCGTTGAAATTACGCGAATTGTAAAATTGGTTGGCGTTTCGTGAAGCACTGTTGTTTCTTGATTCTCTAGGTCTTCTCATATCGAAATCTCTGTTAGCATTGCGGAAAAAATCAGCCCTTGAAAACCGATTATTCGATCGGCTCCTGCTTCTATTTCTAGTAACGTTATTACCGTAGTCAAAATTGCTAGATTGATCCTTGCGACCTAACCGCGTCTTCACTGAGCCAACTCCTTGTACCCCACTACCTGAGATCATTTGTGCCCTAGTTCCTGCCAATTCCCAATTGATAATCATGCGTTCAGCACTAGCTAAAGTCAAATTTTCCTCTGCTAACATTTTTTGCTGTAAACTTTTGTCAAAAACACCCATTAACAGTTTGTCCCTTATGGCCGTGTCTTTGAACTCGCCAAAAGCACAATACTCTGCCTGAAGCTTCACAGCTAGCACAAAGTTTTCCGCAGACTCATCTTGCTGTTGTATTCTGTTGTAAAACTTGTACCTCTGAATTAAATCAGAATCGCTTTTATCAAAACGACTCTTTAATTTTTTTATGATGTCATCAAAAGGTATTCCAGAGAGATCACTAGCCGGGTATAGAAGCTTTAGCTCCTCAAAAACCGCCGGCCCCGATAAAGTGATGAATAACGCTTTTTTTGAATCAGTTGGAATCTGATTATATTGAAATATGAAACCCAATCTTTCAACATAATTGCTGAATGATGTTCCGGGTACGTATGGTTCAATTGAACCCACTATGTTACTTGCCATAATTTAAAACAACCTTCGAAATAGTATGCCGCGGAACACTTGATTTTATCACCTGTGCGTAGATACTTAACGCATGAAAAAATTAGGCGCAACAGAGTCCACAAATGTGTCGCACTAGCATGCAATGTCGCAATAGATCAAACTACCAGCGCTAGTAGCCAGTGATCAGCGTGCTGATAGTTGTCGTGTGCTGACAGTAGCCGCGTGCTGATAGTACCCGTGTGCTGATAGTAGCCAGCAATCAGTGTGCCGACTGATGTATCAAAAAAAACGTGGATGGGTTAACACAAAAGACTTGATAAGCTTTGTTCTTAATTCCTTACCGAACAATGTTTCCTACAATAAGAATAGAAAAAAAATTGTTAGATAAGATATAAAACGATACGTTTTTTTTTTCTTTTTGTATCTTTTCTAAAATAATCCACTTAAAATCATGCCTTTGCATACAGCTTCCCACGATTTTGGTTCAGCATACAACTGCCCTTTGGCGCGCTTTAGGTAGGTATAATTGCTTCAGCCTGTTGTATAGTTTCTTAAACCGCACATGAGCACATCCACATTCAGTGATTTCACTCAACAACCGAATTCGACTCAACAACCTTAGTTGCACTTCCAATAGTTAAAAAAATGATTTCACTTTTTCTCGTCGCCACTGTAGAGTCCTTTCAAAGCAATAAAACAACACATCTAGTTTACTCTAGACCTCAGATCAAACTGATCTCACGATCAGCGACAGAGCCTTCGTTTATTTAACTACTCGAAAGCTCATCAGGTTTGAGAGCACAGTAGCATAGATGCTAGAGTTACCATATAGTACATTACACAAACCTCAGCCCACAGTGGCTATTATTTGTCTGTTACATTACACAACACAGTATAAGACATCGTAACAACAAATCTCAGCCCACAGTGGCTATTATTTGTATGTTACATTACACAACACAGCACTTCACATCACAAAAGCAATGAAAAGTAAAACCCTTTTGCTCGTAATACAGCTCCCTGACCTTCTAACCTATCAGGGAGCAACCAGTGTTCAATTGAGTGCCAGTGCTTAGTCCCTCTGGTGCATTACGGTCTCGTCCAACTCCTTCCCAATTCATGTACCTACACATTAAATTTTTGCCTCGGTTTCCAGCAAAAAAAAAAAATGCTGGAAACGTTCAGCAATCCAAATGTTTGCTGGAAACCAGCAATCGGTTTTCCAATTGCTGGATTTTTCAGCAATCGTTTGTGCGCTTGACATTTTTGCTGAAAAATCAGCAATCGGTTTTTAAATTGCTGGAATTTCCAGCAATTGATCTAGTTTGCTGGAAAATCAGCAATCGAGTTGTCAAATTGGAATTTGTTTGTTTTTGTACGCTGAAGCAAGGTGAGACTCTATATTTTACGAAATTTGGTTACATTAATATCATTATTTTTATTTTCCTCTATATTCTAGCAACATCACAGAAGCACATCAAGTCAAGGGTGAGTTTATATTGAACAGGTAGATATTCCATGAAAGATACTTATCAAATCTTTTTTATCAGGTGGCGGACGATCAACACTTTGGCATAAAACTGCCACTCCTGAGCCGGCGTTAAGATAAATAAAAAAAATTATGTTCTTAAAAGTAAATAAATCCCTTATTTAAAAAATTGGAAATGATTTTATTGCTTATTGTATGCACAACCAGTATTAAATATTTAATTTTGAACTGAAGTATAAATTTGGTACTAAATATAGCCCGGTTGTTTTGAAAGAAATGCTGGTTTCCAGCAATCTGGATTGCTGATTTTCCAGCAATTTGAATTGCTGGAAACCAGCATTAACGTTTGCTGTTTTTCCAGCAGTTTAAATTGCTGGAAATTTTGCTGGAAAGTCAGCGGGACAAAAACCAGCAAAATTTTGCTGGTTTCCAGCAAAAAATAATTTGCTGTGTACACAGCAAATTTTTTTTTGCTGGAAACCAGCAAAATTTTGCTGGTTTTTGTCCCGCTGACTTTCCAGCAAAATTTCCAGCAATTTCAATTGCTGGAAAAAACAGCAAACGTTAATGCTGGTTTCCAGCAATTCAAATTGCTGGAAAATCAGCAATCCAGATTGCTGGAAACCAGCTATTTCTTTCAACACAACCGGCAGTATTTAGTATGAAATTTATATTTCAATTCAAAATTAAAGTTTAATATTGGCTGTGCATACAATAAGCAATAAAAACAATTATTTTCTCCCATTTTCAATAAGGGATTTATTCATTTTCAAAAAAAAACTTTTTTTCACCACTTTCTAACACCGGATCTGGGGTGGCCGCTTTGTGCCAAAGTGTTGATCATCCGCCACCTGTAAAAATAGTTTTGATTAGTATCTTCTATGGAATATCTACCTGTACAATAAAAACTTACCCTTGACTTGATGCCTGGTTGCTAGAATATAGAGGAAAATAAAATAATTATATTAATTCTACCTAAATTCGTAAAATAGAATCTCACCTTACTTCAGCGTACGAAACAAAAACTAACTCCAAATTGACAACTCGATTGCTGATTTTCCAGCAAACTAGATCAATTGCTGGAGAGTCCAGCAATTTGAAAACCGATTGCTGATTTTTCAGCAAAAATGACAAGCACATAACCGAATGCTGAAAAATCCAGCAATTCGAAAACCGATTGCTGGTTTCCAGCAAAAATTTGGATTGCTGAACGTTTCCAGCAATTTTTTTTGCTGGAAACCGAGGCAAAAATTTACAGTGTAGCTTTCCCCCGCGGTGAGAAGTTTTAGCCTCAAAAAGGCTCTGTGATTTCTCACAAGCTGCCGCATAAAAAAAAAGAATATTCATTTTGACAGAACAGTGATTTCAACTATTCTACCAGGATTTCATTAATAAAAAGCAAAAATTACTACACAACGAGGAAAAAAGGTCAATTGAAACAATTCTTCAATTAATTCAATCAAATTGCTTGAATCAATGGAATAAGGTTAAAATGAAATGAAAAAGCATTTTTTTTTCAAGTTATTGCTGACATTGATGAAGGAAATGAGAAATGTTTATTCCAAAGTCAAAGGAAATTTTCCTTTGATTTGTCGACATTTTTGTCTGAAAAAAACTTGTTTCACTTTGTAAATTTATGTATATGGATACAGAAAAATATGCTGCTATCCACGAAAACTCCGAGCAATCTATACGAAACTAAAAATCTCTCAATATATCTAATAAAACAAAAAATATAGAACAAACAATAAACATTTATTTTACCTCATCGAAAAAGTTTTAAAATTTTCTTTTCGTTTATTTTTTTCAAATTTTAGAACGCTGACTGGATTCACTAATTCGTCGAGCCCAAATGAAAAGCTTTTTATTTAATTATATTAAATCGAGAATAATGTGACATATGTTATTTATACTTGATATGGTTTTTATTAACATCTATTCTTAATTTATGTTACATATAGGCTGGTTGAAGCGAAAAAAACATTCAAATAATATCTCAAAAAGAAACTATTATCACACCCAATGTTGCCCAAACATATGTGAAAGAAATCATTGTTGGCTAAAATTTTCTCACCGTGAACTAAATCGGTCTGTCGTATATTTTGAAATCCTGTTCCAAATTTGCATGAATTCGGAACAAACGCGTATAACTGTTGGTAATTTTGAAATCGATAACTGTGCTAAAACAGCGATTTACGCCACCGGTGCCAGCCGGACTGTTTTAGCGTGGTCGAAAACCGTGTTTTGCATCTACCGTTTGGACAGCCCTTAGCGAGCTCACTTCGAACCGGAACAGCAACCAACGAACACGACGCAAAATTTTGTCGTAATTGTAATTCGGTATCGATTTTTGAACACGGCGAACACGCTCATTTTATTTTAACCATTTATGGTTCTTAAATAACCATTTTATGATATTTACTTCAGGACCGTCAATATGGTTATTTTGCAACAATTTTTCTAGAAAGAATTTTAACCATTTTGGCAGTTTTCGAGTATTAACCAGAAAATGGTTGAATAATTTGATATCGCCATTTTGAAAGCGGTAATTGCAGTCGGACGACCATAAAGCAACTTTTTTTCTTCCGCGGAACAGCATCCAGTTTCCAGAAAAATCGGTTCTGGAAATCGTGGAAACTTCGGATTTGTAGGAGATGGAGAAAGGTAAGTGATATCTTCCAATTATTTGTCGATCCCAACATTATAAACAAAAAAAAATTCAGGATCGGTATCCGGTGATGACGCCGGTTTAGGCACGGCAGATACACCAACAACATTCAATAGGACGAGGACTTACTCACCGGTCCATCGTTACCAGCCACAGCTAATGGAAGTACAACAGGAATTGTGTTTCACACCATCCGGAAGGAGCTGGAACGGGTCGGAATGTATGGAAACCTTCACCAGTGAGTCAAAGATTATTCGCCTGACTCCACCCTCACCCCGTTAAGGATAGCAGACTAGTGAATAAAGGATTGGCCATTCCGCAAGAGCTCGTTTCCACCTATCCCGGTAGCACTCGTGGGGGAATTTTACTTTTGCTACCAGGTGATTCGGCTACTGTTGGCGTTTGCTTTAATTAAAAGGCTATCAAACTATTATAATGGGCCATAGTTTATAAGTATTATCATAATGTATAAGAAATAAAATTACTATCCTGATGACTCTTGTTTTTCTTAATTCCTTCGACAATTGTTATCAATTTTACAAATTGCATAAAACAGCTCTTGCGGTTGAAAAATAATCATTTTTCAATTTCTACGGTAATCTTTCTAACGGATAAAAAATAACCATATTTCTACTTCTCCCCGAAAAGTCATTTTATGGGTTCTCATGAAGAACTCATAAAATGACATTTCCCGGGAAAAGGTCAAAAATGGTTATTTTTGAAGCATATATGGTTTAATAGTTTCTAGCGTGAATGCGCCAAGACCTTCACGCTCGATTTTGTTTAACCATTTATGGTTCTTCAATAACCATTTTATGGCTTTTGCCTGGAAACCGCCAATATGGTTATTTTTCAACAATTTTTCGAAGAGGAATTTTAACCATTTTAGAAGTTCTAGAGCATTAACCAAAAAACGGTTGAAAAAATTGAAGTTTTTTCATCGCCATTTTGAAATAAGTTTCAATGGCGCAAGCCGAAGACATTCCGAGTTTCTTTTTTTCATGCAAGAAGTTTAATAAAGTTAATTTGTGCTTGTGAATCGGGAACGCGTAGATATTAAAAGGTAATTAGCTTATCTCAAATTTGGTTCCTTTAAAAACAAAATAAAATTTAAATTTCAGTGCACCAAATCCGCTCCGGTTCCAATGGCATCAAGCTCAGATGGAGGAATCACTACCGGAACAGGCTCACCTTCTAATCCCGATCAAAAGGATCGAGATGATCAAAGAATGTTCAGCCTCTGTTGATACAGAAGGAGCTGCTGACTGTTGCTACTATGGATGTGGTTGAAGCCGGTCTGATTGCCTGGGGAACATTACCCACCAGCCGGGCTGGAATTGCGGTCGATATATAGGGTCTGAGCGCCAGCTGCTCCAGCAAAGGAATTGGTAATTCTTTTCTGACGTTTTTTTGTATTTTTTTTAATATATTTGATTTCATTTTAGCCATTCGGAATTCCAACGTTAAAAAGATTCCGGAATTGGAAAATAAGCAGCGGGCTAGTGCAATTGGTACTTACAATTTTCTAGGGCTATGGCCTATAATGATGAACAAATGTTACTAAGAGAATTCTACATCCGTCCAGTTCCGGTACTGCCGCGCTTCTTCGTTAGATCCCGTATCCGGTAACAATCGACTTCATAACAGCTAGCAGGTGATCTCATATATTAGAACATAGTCAAAATTATGTATTAAAACCATGTTTGCATTAAATCAGAATTTCTATCTGGTGAAAATATATATTCTGAAATTCTTGAATATCGTGTTTTTTAATCTCAGATGCAAGAAAAAGAAAAAAAAAACATTTGTGCAGCTTGGTTTCCAAAGTTCAAATTTGCTTAAAAATAACCATTTTTTACTTCTCCGCTCTTTCTGGTTAAGGTTGAAAAATAACCATATTTCGACTTCTCCCCGAAAAGTCATTTTATGGGTTCTCATGGAGAACTCATAAAATAGCATTTCCCGGGAAAAGGTCAAAAAAAAAAAATCATCATTCCATCCAAGTAGCTCGACTAGTGCGGATGTCATTTTTCACGACCGTTTCGAAGTGAATTTTTTTCGCAAAATCGAAATTTGGCTGCATATACAAAGTTGAATTGTGTAGTTTCGCCACGAACGGTGGTTTTCCTGCAGTTTGCCACAGAGTGTGGTCTTTCCTGCTGGTACGGTTGCCAATTGCCGTACTCCGCCAACAAACTACCGGTGCGAGGGTGCAGTCGCCAATTTGATAAGAAGCTGCGGATTGTTTTCGCCATTGTCATCAACACCGCCAAGGCCATCATCATCAAAAGGGTGCTCTTTGTTCGCTCTGAACATACGGGTTTGCGTACCGAGGAGGGCGTAACGAGGATTCTGGTTCTGATTGCCGTGATCGGGATACAGGGAGGACCCAGCGATTGATTGGTCGTTTCGCCAGACGTCGGCATCTTCAACCAACGAAGGGTGACCACGTGGTAGAGCCGGTGCCGGAATTGAAAAATATTACTCGTGGAACGCTTAAGCTAAGAAAAATTACTGTGAGTTCTTGTTATTCTTTTTATCTTTTTCTCCTCTATCTTTTTTCCCTTTATTTGATTTCAACAGTTGTAAGCTTTGCTTATATTTTCCACACGGAAGGCATTCGTGTCCCCGTTGGAAAATATGAGCGAAGGCGGGGGGCTTCACCCGTTAACTGTGGATGATGACGAAAGTGTCACCTACGAGGATGAGGAGTATTTGGAGGATTCGGCTGTTGCTGGTCCATCAAATGCTTCCCATTCTCTTATGGAAGATAATCTTGTATCACCCTCAGTTAATAGTAGACCAACCCGGCTCCGAACCTACACAGACGGTTCATCTTTTACTGGGCCTTGGGTGGTTTTCATCCGGCCCAAACCTAATGGAAAACGTCTTAACGTGGTTCAGATCACCAAAGATCTGGCGAGATGGCCCTCCGTGACCAGTATTTCAAAGGTGCGACCAGACAAGTTGCGCGTTGTAGTGGCTGACCGGAAAAGCGCAAATGAAATTGTTGCTAGCAAGTTCATTAACCTGGAGTACCATGTTTTTGTTCCGTCTCGAAACGTCGAGATCGAGGGCGTGATAACGGAAATGAGCCTGGAGGCAGAGTACGTTAAGTCCAACGGCGTTGGTAAGTTTAAAGGCCTTGATTCGACTTCGGTCGAAATCTTGGATTGCCGCCAACTTAAAACTGCCAACGTTGTGAATGGAGTTAAAAAGTACTCGCCTTCAGCCTCATTTCGCGTAACCTTTGCAGGTACCGCCCTCCCTCACTACGTTTTGATCGACGGAATGTTGAGGCTTCCCGTGCGACTCTTTGTGCCTCGCCCAATGAGTTGCAAAAAGTGCATTAAAATGGGACACACCGAGTCCCATTGTTGTAACAAGGCACGCTGCCCTCGTTGCGCAGAGATTCATGATGAAGGAGCATGCTCAGCAATAGAACAGAAATGTGTCTATTGCGGGGGCTCACCTCATGATATCTCTGTGTGCGAGGCATTTAAGAGTCGCTGGGATAAGGAGAGGCGCTCTTTAAAAGAACGATCCAATCGTTCTTATGCCGCTATTTTAAAGAGTGCTTCTCCCCCGACTCAACCTCAGTTAAGTAACATTTTTTCAGTGCTGCCAGTTGACAACGAGGACACTACTGACGAAGAAACCCCTTTCGTTTTTGTGGCAAACTCACGGAAACGAGCCAAAACAGCTAAGTCCTCCAAAGTTCCAAACAAAATCCCTACTATTAGTTCTCCAATCAGCGCCACTAATAAGTCGGTAGCTCCGAAAAAAGAAAAACTAGTTCCTCCTGGATTCCGAACGACTTTTTCACAACCAAATATCACATCACCAGCGGGGACTTCAGCTGCAGCGAGTACTCCAACTACTAGCGCGGTTTTGTCCGAATCAGTCTCCCAGTCAGGACTTTTCAAGCTTTCTGACATTCTGAATGGAATTTTCTCGTTCTTAAACGTATCTGAATCCGTAAGAGGCATTGTTACTACAATGCTTCCTATAGTAAAGACACTTTTGAAGCAATTGATGCAAACTTGGCCCCTTCTATCAGTGTTTATCTCTCTCGATGGCTAATTTAAGCCGAGAGGTCGGAGATATCACTGTGTTGCAGTGGAATTGTCGTAGTTTAATCCCTAAACTGGATCCGTTCAAACATCTTCTTCATGAAACTAGTTGCGATATTTTTGCCCTTTCTGAAACATGGCTTTCTTCTCAAACAGATATTCCATTCCACGACTTTAACATTATTCGTTTGGATCGCAACGATTCTTATGGAGGGGTGCTTTTGGGGATCAATAAGCGTCACTCCTTTTATAGAATCCACCTCCCTCTGTCAGGAGGAATTGAAGCTGTTGCATGTCATACAACTATAAGAGGTAAGGAATTATGCATTGTGAGTTTGTACTGGCCTCAGAAAGTTACAGTGAATCAAAATCACTTAGAGGACCTGTGCTCAGTGCTTCCTGAGCCAAGGTTGATTCTGGGTGACTTTAATTCTCATGGAACTGTCTGGGGGGAGCAAATTGACGATAGTCGTTCTACTCTTATTTATGACATTTGTGACCGTTTCAATTTAACAGTTTTGAACACGGGTGAAAAAACACGGGTGCCTAGACCTCCTGCAAGACAAAGTGCAATTGACCTCTCACTCTGCTCAAATTCACTATCATTGGATTGCCAGTTGAAGGTAATCCCTGATCCCAATGGTAGTGACCACTTACCTATCAAAATTACAATCACCAATGGGGTCAATACCTCAAATTCAACAAATATGGAATATGATCTCACAAGACACATCGACTGGAAAAAGTATTCGGACGCAATTAACTCAGCTATCAATTCCGTGGAGGTTTTACCTCCGTTGGAGGAATATAACTTTATTTCTCGTTTGATTTTCGATTGTGCGATTGGTGCTCAAACGAAACCCATCCTAGATCCATCTATTCGTCGAAGGCCACCCAACCCATGGTGGGACAGTCAGTGCACCAAACTTTACGTGGACAAATCGAACGCCTTTAAAGTTTTTCGTAAACACGGAACCCTGGATAACTTCAACACCTATTTTTCCCTTGAACAGCAATTTAAAAACCTGATCAAGGGGAAAAAACGTGCGCATTGGCGTAATTTTGTGGGAGGTTTGTCGCGGGAAACATCCTTAAGCACTTTATGGAATGTGGCACGGAGCATGCGTAATCGTTCTTCCACGAACGAAAGTGAAGAACATTCGCATAAATGGATTTTCAATTTCGCACGGAAAATCTGTCCAGATTCCACTCCTGTGCAAAAAATCATAAGAAGTGTGCCACCGAATAGATGCGATCTAGATTGCGGCTTTTCGATGGTAGAATTCTCACTTGCTTTCCTTTCTTGTAACAACTCAGCTCCGGGAATTGATAAAATAAAATTCAACTTGTTGAAAAACCTTCCGGATGCCGCCAAATTTCGCTTGTTGAATTTATTTAATCAATTCTTGGAGCATAACATTGTTCCCGAAGATTGGAGACAAGTGAGAGTTATTGCTATCCAAAAACCTGGGAAACCTGCATCCGATTTTAATTCATACCGTCCAATAGCGATGTTGTCTTGCATTCGGAAATTAATGGAGAAAATGATTTTGTTTCGTTTGGATAAATGGGTGGAAACAAATGGTCTCCTTTCAGATACTCAATTTGGGTTTCGAAGGGGCAAAGGGACAAACGATTGTCTTGCTTTGCTGTCTTCAGAGATACAAATGGCGTACGCAAAACGTGAGCAAATGGCTTCAGTGTTTCTAGACATAAAGGGAGCTTTTGATGCAGTCTCAATAGAGGTGTTGTCAGACAAATTGCACTCCCGGGGTCTGCCTCCTCTTTTGAACAACATCTTATACAGCTTGCTTTGTGAGAAACATCTGAACTTTGCTCATGGAGATATTGCAGTTAGAAGAATCTCTTACATGGGCCTTCCGCAGGGTTCATGTTTGAGTCCACTTTTGTACAACTTTTACGTAAGTGACATCGACAGTTGTCTCTCTGAAGGCTGCACTCTAAGACAACTTGCAGATGACGGCGTGGTGTCTGTCACAGGATCTACTGAGTCTCATCTGCACAGACCTTTACAAGATACTTTAGACAAATTGGCTTCCTGGGCTTTGGGGCTTGGGATTGAGTTTTCCCCTCAGAAAACGGAGATAGTTGTTTTCTCTAAAAAACGTAGACCTGCTCAACTTAAGCTTCAACTCCTAGGCAGAACGATCACTCAATCGAGGTGCTTTAAGTATCTTGGGGTTTGGTTTGATTCCAAGTGTACCTGGAGGGCCCATATTGAGTATCTGAAAGGAAAATGCCAACAAAGAATCAATTTTCTCCGATCAATCACTGGCACCTGGTGGGGAGCTCACCCAGAAGATCTTTTAAAATTGTATCGAACAACTATTCTCTCAGTGATGGAATATGGTAGCTTCTGTTTCCAGTCAGCTGCCAAAACTCACCTCATCAAACTCGAGCGTATCCAATACCGTTGTCTTCGCATCGCTCTGGGCTGTATGCCCTCAACGCATAACATGAGTCTTGAAGTTTTGGCAGGTATACTTCCACTAAAAGATCGATTCAATTTATTATCACTCCGATTCCTCATCAGGTGTGAGGTCTTGAACCCATTGGTGATTGTAAATTTCGAAAGACTACTTGAGCAAAATTTTCAAACCAGATTTATGTCTATATACCATGTCTTCATGTCCATGCAGGTAAATCCTTCTTCGTATTCTCCCACTCGTGTTTACATCCCAGACTACGACAACTCTTCTGTCCAGTTTGATTTGTCTATGCAGCAAGAAATTCGTGGGATCCCGGACTCTCACCGTCCACTTTTGATTCCCAGAATTTTCAATGCTAAATATAGACACGTCGATGCCTCTAAAATGTACTTTACCGATGGATCACTTATAGAGGAATCAACGGGATTTGGAGTATTCAACGAAATCTTCAGCGCATCTTATAAGCTCCAGTCACCATGCTCTGTGTATATAGCAGAGTTAGCAGCAATCTTTTGGGCTTTGGACAGCATTGCGTCACAGCCTGCAGGATACTACTACATCGTAACAGATAGTCTCAGCTCTGTTGAAGCAATACGCTCAATAAGACCGGGAAAGCACTCGCCGTACTTCCTTGAGAAGATACGGGATATTTTGAGTGCTTTAGCAAGACGTCGTTTTTCTGTCACCTTTGTTTGGGTTCCCTCTCATTGCTCGATAGTGGGTAATGAGAAGGCAGACTCTCTGGCAAAGGTGGGGGCGACGGAAGGTGACACGTATCAGCGTGAGATCGTCTTCAACGAGTTTTATTTTTTGGTTAGAAGAAATTCTCTCGTCAACTGGCAGCGCAAATGGGACGAGGATGAGTTGGGTCGGTGGCTCCACTCGATTATCCCAAAGGTAAGCCTTAAACCCTGGTTTAATAGATTGAACCTGAGTCGGGATTTTATTCGTATATTTTCCCGTCTCATGTCCAATCATTATTCCTTAGACGCGGTACTCTATCGTTTTGACATTGCTGGCAGCAATTTGTGTAGTTGTGGCCAAGGTTACCATGACATCGAGCATATTGTCTGGTCGTGTGAGGTCCATCTTGTCGCCAGAACGAATTTAATAGATTCCTTTCGGGCCCGAGGAAAACCACCTAACGTTCCAGTGAGGGATGTGCTAGCTGTGCTAGATTTGGACTACATGTTCGAAATCTACTTCTACCTTAAAACTATCGATCTGCGCCTTTAATCCTATATTTCCCTTTCTATCATCTTTATCTTTAAACTCAAAGTGTTAAGCTAAGCAAACAATGTAAAAACAAAAACGAGTTTGGCTCCTTAAAACCTTAAGGTATGAGCCGTTTCAAATAAAGAATTATTAATTTAATTTAAAAAGGTCAAAAATGGTTATTTTTGATTCTTAAATGGTTCAAGAAGTTCTAGCGTGTTTGTTTTGAGGAAAACGCATTCCAAGTTTCAGAAAATAAAATCAATTTCCTATTTAGATGCGTACAATCCCGTGAGCATGGTAAGAGGCTCATTTATATCACTTTGATATAAATGGGTATGCCTTGTCGCGCAAGATCTTAAAGAATCGAATAGTGATAGTATCACACCAGATCTTGCGAACACGAACGGATCACTGATAAACACCAGTGAAACGGAACCTACGTGTTGGCCCCACGGTTTAAACAAACGTCTTACCAGTGTTCAATATGGTCCGATCAGTAATGATTGTTTGACCTGATATAATTTTTCATACAATTTGTTTAATAAAGTTTTATATTTCAGGTATTCTGTAGGTTCAGATGTGTCCCCGTATCCTAGGCTGTAATGGGTCACGGGTTAATAACTGTTCAATGTGTTACAGTATTGTTCCGATTTTGTCAGCTCCCGATTTTGTCTACCCCCGATTTTGTCTATCCCCGATTTTGTCAGCATTTTATCCCGATTTTGTCAGCTTTTAAATTTAGTTGAAATTTTCTGCTTTTGAACTAAAAATCCCAGTCATTTAACACTGTATGTTTTTTTGGGGGTTGTCCTGGCCCACTTAGAGCACCACCCGTTAACCACTTGGTATTTTAAGGGTTGGTATTTTAAGGGTTGGGGTGATTGAAGGGTCATAAGAATTTTCATTGATGACGAATAGAAGGAGATTGAAAGTTGACCACATTTTGATCACATGGTTTATGGATAGCTCTGAGGGATCATCCATAAACCACTTAGACTTCAGGGGGGAGGGGGGGGGGGGCTTTGGCCAAAGTCTACGCTCCATACAAATTTTCGAAATTTTATATGGACAAAAGTATACGAGGGGGAAAGGGAGGGGGGAGGGTCTGGAATGGCCAAAAATGAGTCTACGTGGTTTATGGATAGTCCCTTAGGGAACTATCCACAAACCACGTGGATTTGTCGTTTTTCATAAAACATATATTTTTTTCTTTTTTAATTCAAAAAAATAAAAGACGGTTAAAAATAAAACATTTATTTTTGTAAATCCATAAAAAAGTACCATTACATACTTCAAATTAAAACGCTCCAAGTCTTACCAAGACGACACGAGGTGTTGGATGCCGCACGAAGTATGGAGTCAGCATTCTTTTGAATTTTTCTGACGGTTGTTGGATGGATGTTGTATTTCTTCGCGATGTCTGCTTTCTTCGCAGCCTTTTCCTCAAGATTCCGAAGGATTTTGACTTTTTCCTTAAGGCTGAGCGCGTTTCGTTTGTTTTTCTCAATAGGCACTATTTTTGGAGACATCTGTAAATTTTTTAAAAAAAAAGCCATCTGTTTTGAAAACCATACACCTTGAAGCACTCAGGATAGTACTGATAGAGGTTCAGGTGCAATGGGAATACTTCAGGGCTAAATAACTACAACCAATCTGTTTGACGATACAACTATTTGTATTTGTATTTGTATTTGTATTTGAATGGAGATGACACCAGTTTCCGCTAAGTCCTTCACAAAACAATACTTGGTGTCGATATGCTTTGATTTTCGTGAAGTCCTGTTTGCCGCTGCAAGTGCAATACAACTCTGGTTGTCTTCGTTGACCACAATTGGCAGCTTCAGATGTTCTCCCAAATCTGTTATCAAACGACGAAGCCACTGCAATTCTTGCAAAGATTCCGCTAGTGCTATGTACTCCGCCTCAGTGCTAGAGAGAGAGACACGCAAGTCTGCTTCCTGCTTGCCCAGTCAACGAGTCCGCCACCGAACTTGAAAATAAAGCCAGTGTTGGACTTCCGGTTGTCAATTTCACCAGCCCAGTCTGCATCCACGAAGCACTCAAGATGAAGATCGCTAACTCCACCCAGATGTAGCTCGTGATTAGCAGTACCTTTGAGGTAGCGCAGCACCCGCTTCGCTTCGATCCAATCCGCCGTTGTTGGTTTTGTTACACGCCGTCCAAGAATAGAAGTGGAGATCGCTATGTCTGGACGCGTGTTAACAGCGATGTACAACAAAGCTCCGACCAAACTTTGGAAATGCTGTCCATCGGCCAATAGTTCACCATTCTCCTCCTTTTGTTGTACAAAACCAGTAGTCATCGGTACTCGAGATGGTTTGCAGTTCGCCATGTTGAACCGCAAAAGAATTTTTAGTATGTACGCCTTCTGATTTAGGACAAAACGTTCACGGGTTCGCCGAACGTGAATACCCAGGAAATATTTCAAGTCTCCCAGATCCACAATCTTAAACCTTTTGTTCAATGCGTTGACCAGATGTTTATATTCCAGCTCCGTGTTACAGGCCATGACGATATCATCCACGTAAATTAAGATGTACGTGAATGTTCCTTCCGCAATCCGCAAATAAAGGCATGGATCAGCTGATGATGGATGAAATCCCATTTCCTTTAGGACGTCATCGATTCGCTGATTCCACACCCGCGCCGCTTGCTTGAGTCCGTACAGGCTCCGCTTCAGACAGCACACCGTTTCTGGATCGCCGTTTGAGTATCCTGGGGGTTGCCTCATATATATCTCCTCCTGAAGGATGCCATATAGGTATGCTGTCTTAATGTCGATGTGCTTGACCAGCATTCGCCTCTTGGTTGCCAGCGACAGTACCGTACGGAATGTAACTTGTTTCACCACCGGCGCAAACACCTGATCGTAGTCCGATCCGTACTTCTGCGAAAACCCCTGTGCGACCAACCTGGCCTTGTATCGCACAATCTGCCCGCACTCGTCTTCCTTACGCTTGTACACCCATTTACAGCCAATCACGTTTCGATTTGGGGGTACCTTGGTGAGAGTCCACGTTCCGTTTTCGCCTAGGGATGCAATTTCTTCGTCCATGGCCACTTTCCACTTTTCACTATCCGGGCTACTAGTTGCTTCTTGGTATGTTTTCGGCTCGTCACACTTAATCACGGCCAGACCAATCACTTCGCCGAACCGTTCTGGTGGTACTCCGAAGTTTGTTCTTCTTGACTGTCGCACTGGTTCCTGTGCAACTCGAGATGCTGCAGGATGCTCCTCCTGCGTTGGCACTTCCTGAACAGGATCACCGTCGTCTTCTTCGTCGAATCCGAAAAATTCATCTTCGGATTCTTCGCCCTTCTTTCCGCAGTCGAACAACCGTACGGCAACGCTCTTATCTTCGTCAACAGGCAGTGTACCATCCTTCACTTTGTCGGCTTCCTCGTCCAGCTCCATGAACCGAACATCACGACTGATAACTATTTGGCCAGTAGTCGTGTTCAGTAGTCGATAGACTTTGCTGTCCGTCGCGTACCCAACGAAAGTCATTTTGGCGGACTTTCTTTCGAATTTCTTACGCTTTTGTTGTGGAATCCAGACGTATGCACTGCAACCAAAAATCTTCAGATGCTGCAAATCGGGTTTTTCGCCAAACCACAACTCGTACGGTGTCGATCCAATGGCCGAAGATGGCAGTCGGTTCTGAATATACACTGCAGTGTTCACCGCTTCCGCCCAAAAACGTCGAGGTAGATTGGCATCCAACAACATGCACAACCCCATCTCATTTAGCGTTCGGTTTTTCCTTTCTGCGATGCCGTTTTGCTGTGGCGCGTACCCAGCGGTGAACTCAGCTTTGATTCCTTCGTCTTCGTAGAACTTCCGTAGCGCCTTGCTGGTAAACTCACCACCCCGGTCTGAACGGATGATTTTAGGTTTCCGTCCAAACTGAGTTTCACTAAACTTCACGTACTCACGAATTTTACCAGCAACTTCGGACTTTTCCTTTAAAAAGTACACGACGGTATAGCGGCTGTGATTGTCAATCATCGTCATGTAATATCTGCATCCACCAGGCGACGTCGTCATAGGACCGCACACATCACTGTGCACGATATCCAACACGGCTTTCGATTTCTTCGCAGCTGATTGAGGAAATGGCGGTCGAGCCATCTTCCCCTCGACACAACACTCGCAAGTTTGCTTGATACCACACTGCTTAATCTTCATTCCGGACGCCAGACCACGTCGTTCAACTTCGCCTATCACATCTGGATCCCTGTGGCCTAGCCGTCGATGCCACGTGTGCAAACAGTTTACATTGTGATGCTTATCACTCACGCATAAAATTTTCTCCGCCGCGTTTAACTGATACAGGCCACCCGCGCGTTCAGCTGTCGCGATTACCGAACCGTCGTAGAACAAACGACACCGATTCGCATCAAATTCCGCACGAACACCTTTCTCTGCGAGCTTTGTCACGGAAATTAAATTGCCGTCTAGTCCGGGGGCATAAATCACATTCGTTAACGTTACGGACACTTTTTCCTTGCGATCGTTCACACAGTCAATTTTGCACTCTCCGACGCCAGCAGTACTAATAACTTTTCCGTCAGCGGTGAAAATTTCCGGACGAACACTTTCATCGAGACGCACAAACGAATTTCGATGTTTTGCCAAATGTGACGTCGCGCCCGAATCGATCACCCACGCACTGTCATTTTCGCGACGCTTATCGAAACGTACCATAAACGTAAACGACTTTGCGTCGTTTTCGCGCACTGTTTTGGCCTTAGCCTTTTGTTTCTTCTGGTCTGCTTTACTGCTGTTTTCTGCAAGGAACGCTCTACAGTTCCTTCTTCGATGTCCCGGCTTACCACAGTGGTAGCACCCAGCATTTTTCTGCGGAACGCCAGATCCGCTCGCTCGCAAAGCTTGTTCGTCGAATCCGGACCGTTTCAGAAGTTTCTCCGCTTCATCCATCAGCTTCACCTTAACCAGAGCTAGGGTAAGTTCATCCTCGTTCCTCGCTTCCAAGGCCGTTGTCAGAGGATTGAACGCCTCCGGAAGACCCCTCAATATCAATGCAACTTTGAGGCACTCTTGCATTTCAAATCCGGAATTCTCCAATCGAACATACTGTTTTTCGATTTCAGCCAGATAGGTCTCCATGTTGTCACCTATCTTAAAATTCTGGTTCGTAATCTGCCGGAGAAGAGTCACCCGCTGCCCCAGCGTGGTCTTCTCGTGATGCGCCTTGAGCGCCATCCACGTTTCCCTCGCCGTCAACTTGTCACGAATCAGCGCATATTGGCTCTCATCCAGCATCAGCTGAATCGTGGCCAATGTTCGCTCGTCGCCGTCCTCCCACGCTTCGGTCATCGGTTGTGGGGGAATTCCTGGTTCTACATGTTTCCAGAGCTGTTCCCGCCGCAACAACGCTTTCACGGAGAACGACCATGATTGGTAGTTCGAATTGCTCAACTTGACAATTTTTGCCCACTCCATCGCTTCTCGGAAAAATGACTAAACTCTTTCTGATTCCTGAGAAGTTTCCACCTGGGCCCATAACCTGATAGAGGTTCAGGTGCAATGGGAATACTTCAGGGCTAAATAACTACAACCAATCTGTTTGACGATACAACTATGAATGACATAAAATTTATTTCAGCTTGCTTTTATATATGAACGGACTTGAATTCAGTTCAGCTGCTTTGTTGCGCGACACAAATGATGTCGCAAACCTAACAGACGCTTACACGCTGCAACAAGTACAAACCTTGCTCTACACAGTGGTTAGCTATTAATGGTGACGCTTTTTAAAGTTAGTTTCAACGATGGTTCTTGGTGGTGTTTCCGATATTACTGCGGAAAAATTGGTAAACGTATGTATTAGGAAACAGTATTTTCAGATTTTATTTGGCGTTTAGAACTTACCTCACCGGCGGTTGGAAGCAGAAAGAGGTTGTTGAATATTGACACCTAATCATGAAGCATTTCTGTAATTTTGGCAGCTGTGAGCTGTCAACACGTGCTGATAGGTTCAAGATGTATTCAGTTTAAAGTGATCTAACTTATGTGATCAACAAATTCAGCTGTTTTGCAATTGCATATCAATCCTGCAGCTACGCACCAACGGTTTTTCAAATTTCCATTGTATGAAGGGTGTTTGTAAACAATCACTTAGGGTAGAGTTCTTGAACAAGTCCTCCATTTTGCTATTGGCAAGACCTTTAATTTGACGCCTCAAGAACTCAAATCGGTCAAGCGGTCATCGAGAAACGTGTGTGACATTATTTTGTAACATACACATACACACATACATACTCACATACAGAAATGTTCCGATCTCGGCGAGCTGAGTCGAATGGTGTATGACACTTGACCCTCCGGGCCTCGGATCGAAAGTTGGTTTTTCAAGCGTATACATGTCGCTTGAAAAACCAACTTTGTAAGAAAGGTAAAAAATAAAGAAAAGGGCTCAATGTCACCCCTTATCACGGTATTGACAAAAATATCGAAATAACATGTAAACGGACAATTATCAAATCAAAATTGAAATTATTTTCAAGAAAATTTTTTTCCCGATTTTGTCAGGTACCCTGTTTTGTCAGCCCTAAATTCAAGATGGGGCTGACAAAATCGGAACAATACTGTACTAGGCGAGGTAAAGGCATATTCGTCTCCCCAATGCTCTAGTAAGTGTGCATTTGCGGTTTATGAATTTCGAAGGCTTAGGCTGATGTCATGCTGAAGCAACTAGCAACGCGACCTACAACGCAACGTTCACACGACTAACCAGCTCTCATTTGATCTCCATGGAAATCGCGCAGACCTGTCATACTGGTCGCTTTGTATAGCGCGACCAATCTGATGCCAATGTGTTTTGTAGCGCGACTAGTAGGAAATCCAATAGGAATATTTTTTTTTCTCGATTTGAAGCAGTGATTCCGGGTTTTAAGCACAATAGTACGAAGATCTGTCCGAACTTGTGATAATAAACTAAAAAATATCTTAATCGGCGAGAAAATTTTCATGAATTCTTAGTTCCGGCAAAAAAACAAGGAATTTTTTCTGTTCAAATTTTGGCATTCTTGCAATCCGGGTCGTGATTTGATGAGTTTTTGATGGCTCCCGAAAGAAAGGAGACGATTCAAAGCATTATCAGATGTAGAGAAGTGATGATTTGTAGGGAATTTCAAAGTGACAGGTCGCGTCAGCATGACATACCAATGCGTTGCAACGCAATCTTATTGAAACGTTGCGTTGCGTTGCGTTGCTAGTTGCTTCAGAATGACATCAGCCTTATTCTTAAATCAAGCATTTTACAAGAACTAGAGGCTCATTGGATCAGAATGCTTTTTGGACAGTTTCCTGTTAACAATAATTCTTTCTCGTTTCAACGCTTTTTGGTAGATTTGTCTATTGTTCGGTTAGACTTGAAATTCAATTAAGGTAGTCGAAGAAAGATGTTACGATTTTGAAAAACAATAATATAAAGGCAGTCCAGGAAGATGATATTGGGAGTTAAAAATAGGAATGTTATTTCTTTCAACCGAAACAGATTGAGGAAAGTTGCTCTGAGAAGATGTTCAGATTTAGCGATGAGGCTTTAGAGGAACAGCATTGTCATTAGTAGTATGGTCTTGTTTGGCCATTTATCAATTATTCTATTGTTTGTGTAACGTAGATTTTTTTACAATTGCTGCAGTGATAAACACCTTTTAATGGAGATTCTGTTTTATGGTATCCAAGTTGTTAATATAATTACAGAGTAGCCACGCATTTGTTTCGAATCTCTAAAGACTAAAGACTCATTTGCAAATATTTTTTTACGCCAATCTATGTTAATCTCAAGAGAAAATTATCATGGGCTCAAAGTGTGACGTGGGCTTACTGTGGTCGATGCCACAAAATAAATGACTAATAAAATTTCGCAAACATATTTCAGTGCAGCCTTTATTTGTGGTTGCAATTTTGTAGAAATTTACCCATTATAATCTTTCTCCCATAGGATACAATAAAAGCAACTTACGTGTGATAATTGTTGATTGTTGCTTGGCTCGACTTCTCGGTGTTTCATGTGGTGCTTATATTCGGCTGCATGCTCGATTTGAGATTCTTCGAGCCATTTTCTTCGTTAATGCTGGTACGGTCTTCTGAAGCTCGTGGGTGACCGATGGGAGCTGCCACCTGCACCATGTCATTCTTGCCTGAAGCGAAAATTTTCCTCGGAGCACTATTCGTAGACTTCGTTCTGCACCAACACATACAACACTATTCGCTGCGCGATCGCCTGTTCCTGCGATCCTGCACACTCCGGCTTGGCCGCTGAGTGCGCAGATTTCCCTGCTACCAGTGCTGAACAGCCCTGTTGTACTGCTGCACCTCTGTTTCGTCGCGCTTGTCATCCAACTACCAATTTTGCCGAATGCTTGCACCTATGAGGCTCTCTTTCCGGAGTGACACACCCTATACCACGTGAATGTGATGTCCTATTGCTGACACAATGTTTTCCCGGTTGCAGTAAGAATTGTTTTCCGCCAGATGACTCCTTGTGTCCGGCTTACACTCCGTGTGCGACTATCGGAAGTGGCTTCAGCCGCTGTAGCTCTCACTTTAAACATTCCGATCCGTGAATTCCACGGAATGCTTCTGAGACCACGCGCCAACTGTGGTGCGACTACAACCGCGTGCAAAAAACTGCAAACTTGCAGAAAAAGGCATGCAAGGGAAGTTCCGGCAAAATAACTAATCGCCAAAAACGCTCCGACTATGGGCGATAAAAAGGCGACAAAATGATGAAATCGGCTTTCCAAGAAACGGCAAAATCTGTTCCAAACACGTTAAAGTATTGATCTTTGGCTTGTAGGCGTTACGCCGGTAAATAAAAAGGAAAGGCCTCGATCGTGTTAAAATTTCGGCGTATGAGAAGAAAAAAGGGTCCTGGTAGAAAAAATAACTGGTCAGGCTCGAGGTGCTTGGGCTTTGATATCGGTCATACTCACAGTTTTGCTGACCCTTTTTGGTGAATTCCTTTCTTGCCTGTTCAGGCTCGTTTCTCTTTTTGACCGGTTCTTGCCGAACGACTCGTGGATCGAAGCTGGGAGATTGATAGCTTGCATAAGGCATCGATCGTATTAGCAGTGATTTCGTTCTGCTTACCTGACAAATCCTCGTGCTTTCTGCACGGCAATAAATCTGTGCCGGCTGCGGTCTCTTCCCTGTTTGAGTGAGAATGCTTAGGTAGATCGAACCCACTGGCTTGTCCACCTCCCGGGTTGAAGTTTTCCGGATCTTATGGCTGTATGGCTACCGATTCTTCCGGCACGGAATCCTTTTCCGGAAGATTTGCCACTTATCGCTTTGCGATTCGGTGCCTGGCGACCAATCGAAGAACGAAGCTATAATTTTGTTTGTTATTAGAAGCCGGTTGTGTTAAGCAAAACTTGATGCCGCTTACCTGCCGATTCACGCGGGAAAGTTAATTTTTCCGGCGAGCGACGATCGTTTCTCGGTGGCACGCACTTTCACTTCGCATTCCTTGTGCGATTTTCCGGAAGCGTTCTTACTTTCTTCCTTTTCTTTTTTCTTGGCAATGCTGCCAACTTTCGGATGAAAATTTTGTTTATTCCTTTTTAGCCAGAAATCTTTTGTTTAGACCAGGTTGATCTATGCATGGCGGGTTGTGTCTTAATTTTTTTGTTTGTTTTGTGGCTGGATGGCAAATATGAATGACTTTCTTGTTTCTTGTACGTATGCTTTTAAATCCTATAAGAGGGAATGGGTTTGAAAAGAATTATAGTTTGCGAATGCGCTCATATCGTATCTAATTTTACACTATAAATATTTATATGTAACAAAAGTTTTTGAATCGAGTAAGGTTAGGTGACAGGTAGGACCCAATATAACACTATTCACTGTGACAACAAACCTCAGCCCTACACAGGCTACTATTTGTTGCTCACTTCACATGACACAATACTACTCACTGTGACAACAAAGTTCGGCCCTATAAAGGCTACTATTTGTTGCTCACTTCACATGACACAATATTACTCACCGGGACAACAAAACTCAGCCCTACAAAGGCTACTATTTGTTGCTCACTTCACATGACACAATACTACTCACTGTGACAACAAAATTCAAACATTGCTCACTTCACATGACACAATATTACTCACTGTGACAACAAAATTCAGCCCTACAAAGGCTACTATTTGTTGCTCACTTTACACGACACAATACTTTTCAGTGTAACAACAAAATTCAAACATTGCGCACTTCAGATGACACAATACTACTCACTGTGACAACAAAACTCAGCCCTACAAAGGCTACTATTTGTTGCTCACTTCACATGACACAATATTACTCACTGTGAAAACAAAACTCAGCCCTACAAAGGCTACAATTTGTTGCTCACTTCGCAACACACAATACTACTCACTGTGACAACAAAATTCAAACATTGCTCACTTCACATGACACAATATTACTCACTGTGACAACAAAACTCAGCCCTACAAAGGCTACTATTTGTTGCTCACTTCACATGACACAATACTACTCACTGTGACAACAAAATTCAAACATTGCTCACTTCACATGACACAATATTTCTCACTGTGACAACAAAATTCAGCCCTACAAAGGCTACTATTTGTTGCTCACTTTACACGACACAATACTTTTCAGTGTAACAACAAAATTCAAACATTGCGCACTTCAGACGACACAATACTACTCACTGTGACAACAAAACTCAGCCCTACAAAGGCTACTATTTGTTGCTCACTTCACATGACACAATATTACTCACTGTGAAAACAAAACTCAGCCCTACAAAGGCTACAATTTGTTGCTCACTTCGCATGACACAATACTACTCACTGTGACAACAAAATTCAAACATTGCTCACTTCACATGACACAATATTACTCACTGTGACAACAAAACTCAGCCCTACAAAGGCTACTATTTGTTGCTCACTTCACATGACACAATATTACTCACTGTGAAAACAAAACTCAGCCCTACAAAGGCTACAATTTGTTGCTCACTTCAGACGACACAATATTATTTATGTCATATTCGTTTTCATCTGGTGGAAAGATGGTTGTGCACCAACTGCTGTCAACTTCATAAAAAAAACGCTTTGACAGCACTTGGTGCACTACCAAACCAAAATTACTATTTGTTGCTCACTTCACATGACACAGTGTTACACATTTCCACATCATACAACCGATTTAAAATACCCTCGCTCGTAATACGGCTCATTGGCAAGCCCAGTCCTGGTTCGCCAGGGTTTACTTGTCAGAGAGCAACCGGAGTTTAAGTGAGACACATTCCTAATTCGCCCGGTGTATTGCGGTCTCTTCCAAATCCTACCCATTTCATTTACCTAGCTTTCTACCGCGGTGAGAAGTTTTGGCCTCAAAAGGGCCGTATGATTTCTCATAAAGCTGCCGCATAAAAAAAAATTCCTATTCAGCTGCGTACAATCATTTTCCCTAATAAGTCGCTAAAATGCTTTCAAATTGATTTAATTTCATCACCCGATCGATCAATATAGTTTTTCCGTACTAATTACTTCAAAAAATTAATAAATATACCGTGAAAGCACCAATGGCCGCGCATTTTCAACTTTAATCTTTATTTTCCTCGAAATTCAACAACGAAAATTTCTATGTTTCGCATTTTCGCATACCTCCGCTACGTATCTTTCACTTGCCATAGTGGCCAGCAAACCGGGAAAACCGGGAATACCGGGAAAAACCGGGAATTGAAAAATAGCACCGGGAAAACCGGGAAATAACCGGGAATTTGATACCAAAACCGGTAAAAACCTTAGATATGCAGTGCAAATCACTTTTTCTATATAAATCCTAGGCGTATAGAAAAGGTTGAAGTTTATCAATAGTTTAATTTCTATTGAAAATTTCACATAGACATTAATTGTATTTCTTTGATGAAAATGCGAAATGAGAAAAACCTAGTCGTGTGTTTCCATTCTTCAATGTTCGCTTTTCTTAGCTTTTTTGAAAGCCATAATTGTTCTGAATTCGAATTTCAGAATCTAAATTTTGGACTCAGATTTGATATAGCAAAATTTGATTAAAAATTCAGGATCAGTATGATATTTCAAATTTAGATTCTGAATACAGATTTGATTCAGAACTCAGAAATAAGAAGGTCGAATTAAGTTCTCTTTGTTAAGACTTTAAATATGCACTCAGAAGTTGGATTTAAATTTGTTTAAAGATTCTGTTATAAGTTTGAGTTTTCAATTTTTAAAATCGGACTCGAAATTAAATTTCAAAATGTTGAAATATAACAAAATAGAACTTAAATCAAAGTTCAAATTGGCAATAAAATTTTGAAACTAATATCGACATTTATGCATCTGAATTTCAATACCAAGTTGGTATTTTAGAATTTGAGTTCAACTTTTTAAGTCCGAGTTTAAAAGTAAAATACATCAACAGTAAAAATAAGCTTGTTTATTTATCTGAATATACTGATTTATAAGAATTGTTTAAAAAATTTAAATTTCGTTCATGCAGGCGATTTTTATTTCTTTTCATTTTTTTTTAAATTATTAACCACTTTTTTCAAATGAACATTGATACTTTACAACTTCGCAAGTGAAATCAAATACCTAACAGTAGGATTGAAATTTTATCATGTTTTGAATTAAAATATAGTTAACTTCTACATGAGAAATCTAAAAAAATATCTTCTGTATCATACAATATTCGGCAAAATATATCATTTTCAGCTTTTTTTGATGTTGCAGTTTATATTTTAAGCAGGGCCGGATTAAGCCATCGGGGGGCCCGGGGCAATTTTTTCTCGGGGGCCCCTATGATTCGATTTTTTTTAAATGCTTTCCCAGAGAATACAAAACATTTCAAACGTGAAAAAGAACTGGAGATGAGTTCAGTATACTGTCTTCTAATAGCCATGTTGTCTGCCTAGAAGATAGTTTTTGGTACCTTCAAATAAAAATTGCTAATTAATCACGTGCAAACATCACGGGAGAGTTTAGAAATTCAAGAAAATGAAGTGAGTGTAAGTTCAAGAATTAAAGAATAAAAATCAGGATATATTCCGAACCACAATTCAGTGTCTTAAATCTAAAATATAATTTCAAATCAAGTTTTTGAGAATAAAATATGTATTAAATTTCAAAATGTTGAAATATAACAAAATAGAACTTAAATCAAAGTTCAAATTGGCAATAAAATTTTGAAACTAATATCGACATTTATGCATCTGAATTTCAATACCAAGTTGGTATTTTAGAATTTGAGTTCAACTTTTTAAGTCCGAGTTTAAAAGTAAAATACATCAACAGTAAAAATAAGCTTGTTTATTTATCTGAATATACTGATTTATAAGAATTGTTTAAAAAATTTAAATTTCGTTCATGCAGGCGAAACAACTATAAAAATACAGTCGAACCCTCGAATAACACATATGTATTAAGTTTGAACTAAAAGATTCAAAGTTACAATCAGAGCCAAAGCAGAAATTTCACAACATGTGAACTTCAATTTTATATCTTTGAAACACAAAAAAAATGTTTATGAATATGTTTATGAATATGATTCTCATCAGATAAAAAAAAATGGATATCAAATTGTTATTCTAAATGTGGCAAAAATTTAAATGGATGCCTCAAAGCTCACGGGGTATAAGTGCAAAAATGATCGATTGAAAATAAAATCGGAATAGAGATGAAATGTTTAAATCACAGAATCTGTTATCATTGAAAAAAGGAATTAAAATGAGATTATTACCTTAAACAAAGATCCTGATTTCTCAAAATACAGAAAACTATAAACTGAACTTCAGTAACTGAAGAAACACCACAAGACTTGAAAATATCAATGAATTGAATCTGAATAAAGATAAGATTAAAAACATTGAAATATTCATGTTAAGAAAATCACTCAATGATACTAGCAACTCAACTATTAGATCGTTTTTATGATAATTTGAAAATTATCATTTGGAAAATGATATACTGAATTCAGGATATTTACTTCAGTAGCTGATAAAATTTTGGGTTAAATCAGTTGAAAATGTTCCAATAAGTCTAAGGCAAAATTTGGAATGGAAATTAAATAAAGAAACTCTGTCGATCGGTCGATCGGTCAAATTTAAGCAACTACAGTTTTTAAGCATTTATATTAAAAAATAAGAAAAGAAAGCGGTTTATGATTTATAAACCAATAGAAAATTCAATAATAATGATTGAAAAGTGAAAATTTATACCCGGTATTATCCCGGATACTGCCCGGGTAAAATTTTGAAATGTTTATCATAAAGCTTCTCTATTCTCTTTTAGCACTGTGAGCTAACATGTTTACAATTGAAAAAAAATGAAATTGGAGGTGTTTTGCCTCATATTCGTCTTTATTTTTTTCGAACTTGGTTTACAATATTTTTGTCCAGATTTTGAGTTGAAAATTTTGCAATTCAATACCAAAATTTTGACATTCTTAGCCCGCAAAATGCGGGAGAACTTCTTCACTACTTACTCTAGGGGCCCCCTTAGCAAGAAAAAAATTTTCTAGCTATTATTTCACGGAGGCCCCTTGTTGTTACATTTCAAGTTTGCATTCCGATTCTCTAGTTTTGATTTCTTTCCATAGATTTGTAGAAATTTAAGAAGTATGATTTAAGTAATGTAAAACTTTTTTTTCCCTCGGGGGGCCCCCTGAGCCGGGGGGCCCGGGTCAATTGCCCCTTTTGCCCCCCCCCCCCCCTTAATCCGGCCTTGATTTTAAGACATCATTATGGGCTTTTCATTCCTATTAGAGTTATGGAGGAAATAATGACAAAAAATCTATATTTTTGCGTCCAGTTCTAACAAATCTAAACATGATTTTTCGAAGAAATCATGAATGTTTTCAATAAAATACCTTAAACTTTATTATTGCCCAAGCAGTTTAAAAATGACAAAATATTAGCACTTCAAATATTGTATAATTATTTTCAGGGAAAAGTCTAACCTTAAATGTCTAATACAATATATTTTCCTGACAACAGTTTTAATGATCCCTTGAACCCCATTGACCCCTTGTTTTATTGACAAATGGAAGTTTCGGTTCTGATTAGTTGAACGAACTTTGAAATCTCCCAGACAATTAGAGATCAAGAACGTCCAGATGATATCAGAAACATAAGTTGTTGTCAAAGACTGAGACGAAGGAGACAATTTTCGTTGAACATATAGAATACTGGAATTATTTTCTTACCCTTTTACATTTCAATATTTTATTATCGGTACGAAATCCAACAAGTTTCACCGCAATTTTTGCAGTAGTGAATAACTTTCGAATTATAAAATTGATTCACTGAAAATTTTCAATTTTCACACACTTTCACTTACAAATATTCCAATCTATTTGTTCGGTCATTTCGGTCTATTCGGTGAATTAGAAAAACATAAAATCTCTCAAGGAAAAACCGGGAATTTGAAAATGGAAACCCGCTGGCCACCCTGCATACTAGAAATAAATTTATTCTGCTTTTTGAGGTTAGAAAAAAATAAAAACAAACATTGTTTTTGTCGGATGCCATTTTTTCTGTTGTCCTTAGCAAGTGAGCTAAACGGGTCCCTTTTTGTAATTCAGTTTTTTTGTATTTAATTCGAGCACCTTGGCAAAAATTTTCGAACGTAAGTTATTTGTTGCTGCATAATGAATCAATTGTGAAAAAAGTGAACAGTTTGAAGGTTCTGTTGCGGAAAAAGTGACAATTTTGTTGTGCACGGCCATTGGTACACTTGATTTTTGAATGTTTCTATTGCCGCGCACGGATAGTATTCTAGTATTTATCAGCAGTTAAACTTAGAGAACTTCTTCGGAATTTCACAAAGGTTACATAAGATTCACAGGCAAGTATTCCAATCAATGTTTTCCTTCACATAACCGGCTGAAAAAGCACAATTTTTTGAAACAGTGTCAGAAGAAACGATTATCTAATAAAAATTGCTACAAAGTGTTGGAAATTTGAGATTAGATAGCAATCCGGATCTGTTTAGTTTTAGTTGGTCAGTTTCCTCGTGGATTTTCAGACAGCTCGCCGAATTTGTGATGATTTATCGAAATCGGGACCGAAAACATTGTTCCATCTTCCGAAAAAATAATGCTTTGTAAAAATGGCGCCTCATACTAATTTTGCACTAGACTAGTTTCACAAAACAATGACGACAAATCAGTATTTGTTGAGTGAATTTTGAAAACCCTTACCTGAGAATAATCGCAATGAGCCTGAGAGCTATGTAAACAGCATTTTAAACTGTTTGGATACCTTATTCATTGTTTAAACCAAATTAAGAAGTGCGCGGCCATTGGTACACTTGTGAGCGGCGATTGGAACAAGCATCATAAGCGTGCGCGGTCATTGGTACACCAACACTTTTTTACAAATTCGCGTTTTTTGTGACGTCAGAATGAAAAATCTCTCACATTTAAATTTTTCCCTTAAAGAACGTAAGTTTGACTACGTGTCAGTGCTTTTGTTTTCGGAATCGCACAAAAAACGATTTTTGTACGGCACAGAGAACATTCATTCCGATTTTTTTTTATCTTCAGCTTAAATGCGCGGCCATTGGGTCCTTCACGGTAACTGTGGGCCCTGTTACCACAGACTGGTGCTCTCATTTTGTTCATTCGCCAAATTGGAGCGCCCTTTTGAATTGCAGAATGACTGTTCGCCTTTTGGATCACTCATTAAAGAAGCAATTTTCGGCTTGAAAGCGGTTCCAAATGATCACATTAACACATTCAACGATCTTATAAATGCTGATTTGTGCTTCTCCTCGTCCTGGAAAAACCAATTTCATTACTTCAATGCCCTTTTTCCATCTCGAAATAACTATTTATTGGCCCTTTTGTTCGCGACGAAATTCTGAGGGGAAATGGCCGAATGAACTGTGGGATTACACACTCATAAAAAAAGCTATTCGCCTTATTTAAAAAATTAAATTTAATTTCACTAAAATAAGAAAAATTAAAAGCAGATCATATTTTCGGATGTAAAATAAAGAGTTCAACGCATTTATGTGACTACCTGGATTTGTTTACAGTTGGCGCATTCGCCGTATTCAAAATTCGATAGGGGAGAATGGGGATACTTGATCCCTGGGGATACTTGATTCCATAGCTATATCTCGAAACTGGAATGTCTTACAAAGATCAAATGTTCTAGAAAAATGTGCCAAAATGAGCAAAACAACAATGCCTGTAGTTTAAAAAATTTTAACAAAACAATTGTTTGAGTAATTGAACTTTGTTTGAAAAATTTCACAAAATGTAACTTGAAGATCTGTTTTCATCACTTTAAAATGTTCCTTACATGAGAAAATTATGAAAAAAATATTTGTTCCAATGTATCAATCGTTCGAGCGTAAAATGAACTTCATAATGCCACATTTTCAAAGTAATGGAAATCTCTCAACTTTTTTCAGAAAAAGTTTTCTAAAATATTGATTATGGGTATAATTGATCCCCAAGAGTTGGGTACAATTGATCCCCCTTCCAAACGGCATATTCTTCTTCTGATTTGATCGTTATGATTGCTGATTACGAAATTACTAATATTTATCCAAAAACTAACATTTATCAAACAATTGTATGAAGAAAAGTGCAAAAATAATTAATTTTCTCTTAATTATAAAAAATAGCGCCTTTAAGTATGCAATGTTATTAGCGTTGAGACAAAGTTATAGAATTTTCTTCTTATGTCTGCTATAAATTGTGAAATGAGAACAAACATGACCAAAATAGGTAATTAACATTTTATCTTGGGGTTTTGTTTGATTTTTATACCAGGATTAGGGCTTCCTGAATAAAAGATCAAGTCTCCTTCAATAGGGGATCAAGTCACCCCTAACTTCAGAAAAATCGCAATTTTTTTACTCCCACGAAAATGATTCTAGTTCATCAACGGGTTTAAGTATCGTTCTAATTTTTGAAGCATCACAGAAAAAAAAAATGTAATGTTACGTTGCACGGAATTTTAAATTGTTTATCGCGAACACAAAAATTGCTCGAAAATACATGTAAAAAACATAAACAAATATTCATAGTTGAGAAAATTCACGTAACTTTACATGTAAGAGCATGGGTAGAAAGGAATCGGGGGTTTTCATGTAATTTTAAAACTTGTTTCATGTGAATCTCCATTCACATTAATTTCATTGTGTGTTGTAAATCTACAATGATGAACAAATGTAATCTCACATTACACGTAAAGCTACAAATTTTCTCACTTAATTTGCTGTTCTTGAAAAATCATGTAAAATTTCTGTTTTTCAAACGCTTGATGTGCAACATTACATTTCATTGCAACTAAATTTAATAGCATGGCATCCCATGTAAACTTATTAACATGTCATTCCCAGTAAATACTCCTTTTGACAAAGTTCATCCATTTTTTTTTTGTAATAAGACGCACATAGCTTGTCCTCGTGAAATGCGATTGAAATTTTTTTTTATCGAATTTGGTGCTTCTATTCCTTATTTTATTATTTGTTTTGATAAATACGCGTATGTGCGATAAAAATGAAGAGAAACACACTTAAATCCAGCGTATGTAAAAGTGAAAAGAATACAATTAAGAAACATTTGGTGGCGCTAGAAAGTAAGCGTCAATTGAGTGTTGAAAAAATACATGACTTTTAATTAGTGCCCGTATGTTGAAGATAATGACTTTCTAAAACCAACGTTTGGGTGAGTATTGATACTTTTATACAACAATATAAAACCTGCTTTCAAATTCTAGGGAGAGAATGTAATTTTTCTAAACATTACAATTTAATAAGGGCTATCGAAGTGTGAAAATTTGTCGAAAAGGCAGTGTTCCGACTGGTTCAGCTCTGGGAACTTCCAGTGGGCTGCGTCACTGGACTCGTTAACCAAACACAGCCAATAATCGAGTGAGGTGTTCGGACAACGAGTCCAGTGACGCAGCATGGAAGGTTTCCCACTCGGATCAGTTGCTGCTCGATGGCCCACCGGGAGGTCCCAGTGCTGGAGCAGTTGCCAGAACAGTTTTAATGAAACTAGAATTCACATGCTTATTGTAGTTTCTTTAGGCAGTACCATAAGGTATTGTAACAATTAGAATAAGTTTGCAGTAGTTTGCTTTATTCATTTAAAGTTTAAATTAAATATTTTTGTAAAATTTGTCAATAGATTTCACCCTAGTTACAAATCAAACTCCTTTGGAAAAGAATATTCAGCTGAACGAATCCGTCCACACAGAAAACCAGGGTTTGAAATATGAATCAAAATTCACGTTCACCCCCTTAGTGAAGCCCTACAGAAATGAACGTGCTTCGATCTGCTCTGTGAACAACATGCTTCTGTGTTATCTGTGTTGTCTACTTTCAAACCAGCGCGCAGTGAAATATTCAGACATAGGAGAAGCTCCAAGGCATTCTGTTTGGTTTTCGTCAGGATCGAACTTTTCTTCGAATCGGCGTCATTCGTTTATGTTACAAAATTGAATGATGGTCATTTCAATTTTATTCTTTCTCAAATGGAGATGGCTGGGGATGGCAGTTTCTGCTTAACTAAAAATTGCAGTAAATAACTGAAAAATGTATGAAACACACACAATATGGGTATTGGGGTAAAGGGATTAACGCGTAGAAGTCGAATATCGTCATCCAACGCCATCTTGAAATCCAAGATGGCGTCTTCCGTTTAAGTTCAAAATGCTGTAAATGTCTGAAAAATGTATGAAACCCACACAATATGGGTATTGGGGAAAAGAGCTCAACGCGTAGAAGTCGAATATCGTCATCCGACGCCATCTTGAAATCCAAGATGGCGGCTTCCGTTAACTTCAAAATGCTTTAAATGACTGAAAAATGTATGAAACACACACAATATGGGTATTGGGGTAAAGGGCTCAACGCGTAGAAGTCGAATATCGTCATCCTACACCATCTTGAAATCCAAGATGGCGGCTTCCGTTAACTTCAAAATGCTGTAAATGACTGAAAAATGTATGGAACCCACACAATATGGGTATTGAAGTAAAGGGCTCAACGCCATCTTGGATTTCAAGATGGTGTCGGATGACGAAATTCTACTTCTACTCGCTGAGCCCTTTCACCTGATACCCATATTGTGGGTAGTTCAATCGATTTTCAGTAATTCATTAAGTTTAGCGAAAGCCGCCATCTTGGATTTCAAGATGGCGTCGAATGACGAAATTCAACTTCTACTCGCTGAGCCCTTTCACCTGATACCCATATTGTTGGTGGTTCAATTGATTTTCAGTAATTTATTAAGTTAAAAAGAAGCCACCATCTTGGATTTCAAGATGGCGTCGGATGACGAAATTCGACTTCTACTCGCTGAGCCCTTTCACCTGATACCTATATTGTTGGTGGTTCAATTGATTTTCAGTTATTTATTAAGTTAAGCGGAAGCCGCCATTTTGGATTTCAAGATGGCGTCGGATGACGAAATTCGACTTCTACTCGCTGAGCCCTTTCACCTGATACCCATATTGTGGGTGGTTCATTCGATTTCCAGTCATTTACAGCATTTTTTAATTGAGCGGAAGCCGCCATCTTGGATTTCAAGATGGCGTCGGATGACGAAATTCGACTTCTACTCGCTGAGCCCTTTCACCTGATACCCATATTGTGGGTGGTTCATTCGATTTCCAGTCATTTACAGCATTTTAAGTTGAGCGGAAGCCGCCATCTTGGATTTCAAGATGGCGTCGGATGACGAAATTCGACTTCTACTCGCTGAGCCCTTTCACCTGATACTCATATTGTGGGTGTTTCAATCGATTTCCAGTCATTTACAGCATTTTTAAGTTGAGTGGAAGCCGCCATCTTGGATTTCAAGATGGCGTCGGATGACGAAATTCGACTTGCTGAGCCCTTTCACCTGATACCCATATTGTGGGTGGTTCATTCGATTTCCAGTCATTTACAGCATTTTTTAATTGAGTGGAAGCCGCCATCTTGGATTTCAAGATGGCGTCGGATGACGAAATTCGACTTCTACTCGCTGAGCCCTTTCACCTGATACCCATATTGTGGGTGGTTCATTCGATTTCCAGTCATTCACAGCATTTTAAGTTGAGCGGAAGCCGCCATCTTGGATTTCAAGATGGCGTCGGATGACGAAATTCTACTTCTACTCGCTGAGCCTTTTCACCTGATACCCATATTGTGGGTGGTTCAATCGATTTTCAGTCATTTACAACATTTTTAAGTTGAGCGGAAGCCGCTATCTTGGATTTCAAGATGGCGTCGGATGACGAAATTCGACTTCTACTCGCTGAGCCCTTTCACCTGATACCCATATTGTGGGTGGTTCATTCGATTTTCAGTCATTCACAGCATTTTTAAGTTAACGGAAGCCGCCATCTTGGATTTCAAGATGGCGTCTGATGACAAAATTCGACTTCTACTCGCTGGGCCCTTTCACCTGATACCCATATTGCGGGTGGTTCATTCGATTTCCAGTCATTTACATCATTTTTAAGTTGAGCGGAAGCCGCCATCTTGGATTTCAAGATGGCGTCGGATGACGAAATTCGACTTCTACTCGCTGAGCCCTTTCACCTGATACCCATATTGTGGGTGGTTCATTCGATTTCGAGTCATTCACAGCATTTTTAAGTTGAGCGGAAGCCGCCATCTTGGATTTCAAGATGACGTCGAATGACGAAATTCTTCTTCTACTCGCTGGGCCCTTTCACCTGATACCCATATTGCGGGTGGTTCATTCGATTTCCAGTCATTTACAGCATTTTTAAGTTGAGCGGAAGACGCCATCTTGGATTTCAAGATGGCGTCGGAAAGTAAAATTTGATTTCCACCCGTTGAGCCCTTATACCCAATATCCATAATGTGGAGGTTTAATGCAACCAACTATTGTTTAGTAATATCAATTCGCTACAACAAGTTATGAATACCTTTCATTTTCACTGGCCTCCGCATTGAACTTGGTTGATATCAAATAGGTCGAAATAATTTTATTCGTCCACGCGATGGCTCGGGATAATTTGTTTGGCAATCCATTCCATTCCATAATGTTACAAAATAGAATCATTCAGCTCAAGCATGATTCGGAATGGTTTGCGTTTTGATCGATTCGGGCATCTAGCTAGCGACTCGATTTTGAACCCCTGCAGAAAACCCATCACTCGGATACGAGCGTTCGTGATATCGCCACCACGATTGTCACACCTAAAAATGGTGTCGAGAAGTTAAAAATCACTTAAACTCACCTCGAAATAGTTATTAACCAAACAGCTAATTATTACCGATTTACATGCTGATCAAAATTAGTATCCACCGCAGAAACGCAGACGAAAAGTTCAATTCCCCCCATGTTGATTTGTTTACCTTATTAATTTTGACGTTTACAGCTACGGCAGATAGTGTTTCGATGTAATAGTATGTTCATTCATTATGGTTAGTAGAAGTTTCGTTTCATTGAGCTTTATAGCACAAGCATTCAAGTGTGCTTCGGAAGCTTTGCTTACAGCAACATAAATGCAAGAATGATTTCGGACGTTTTATGTATGTGTTAGAGCAAGTTCACTGGTTGAGATGGAGTTGGAAATTTCGAAGGTTTACAACACATCACAACACATTTGCCGTACACCGGTGTTGGGAAAATCTGATATTCGAACAGTTTCGCGCTGCAAAATTTGTATCGTATAACACTTTTTGGCTGAGGGTGATAGAAAAACACGATATTTTGCAACACCGAACCGAGTGATAGAGTCGGCGTTGCAATACAGTATTCGTGCATGAAACGCTTAGGTGCTGCCATCTATCTTATGCTCAAAACCTCAGTTGAGGGGAAAATAAAGGAAATTGAGCAATTTCAGGATTTAAACATAAAGTGATATTTTCTTTTTTTTTTAATCTTTTATCACTTTAATTGATACGAATTGCAATGAAGTTAATCAACTCTTTAAAACTTACAGCCAATTTTTTTCATGCCCTTGCCAATCGAATACATTTTGAGGCGCAGAGATGCCAGATAGCTGGGTGAATAAATAAATTCTGTTTGTATGTTTTGTTTGAGCGGTTTTCGGGAGTAGGAAACTATTTCGCTTTTTTATTTGAAAAAGATATTCCGTCGGAATGTCCGGTAACAAGTTCGGAACGCCGTCTTTAATTGAACCATCATCTTTAGAAAACGGAACCATCGCTGTTGATTCGACAAGTGTCAATCATATCAAACGCAAGGCGTCGTATCGGAAGTAAAATTCAGCTTGTGTCTGAAATATCTATACTTTTTATTTGTCACTTACTTAATTATCACTTTGAAAATGAAAGTTTTAGAAAGAGTTCAAAAACTTTATCAACTCGTGTAATCAAATGCCCTCCAATACAAAACTCCTAATTCTGCAGAATACAGTTTAATATTGGGATGCATTATAACTTAAACAATACTTATTCATACACCTAAATTATAAAATTTTCATATTGGCACTACTATTTCAAGTTAATGATCAAGTAAAATGAATTTGATTTCAATTTTCAAACAATGAATTCAAAATACAAAAAGTCAGTAAAATTACTGAAAAGCAAATTCTCTTGGCATGGTTGCTTTCAATTTTATACCTTCGTATTCTATCACACCGGTGGACGGCCAACCTTTTTGGTCTATATTTCACGATAGAAAAATTCCCATCTGTGCTACAGACGTCAAAATTCCTACCACTTTTTCCCAACACCATTGGACTTGCTCTTACGTGGTAGAAGTCAATCATTCCCGAGCAGACTTTTATAGCAAAAATATAGCAAATTTTGCTATCACGCCCTGAGAGCGAAATTTGCTCCCATTATGCTTGACATAAGGTGGTACACAGCAAAAATGAGAGCAAAAATTTCCATACTTGGTTAGCAAAGTGATACCTTATTTTGCTAAAATTGAGACCACAACTACACCTCGTTTTCCGAGAGCTTGGAAAGCATAATAATGCCAATATATGGCATCACATATTTTTCAATGATAGCAAACTTTGACATCATTGTGCTTTCAAATGTTTCGAAAAAATGGGGTGTAATTGAAGTCTAAATTTTGGCAAAATTTGGCATCACGTTGCTAATCAAGTACGAATGTTTTGCTTTCCTTTTTGCTCTATATCAAGCAAAATGACAGTAAATTAAACTATCAGGGAGTGATAGCAAAGTTTTTATAATTTAGCAGTAAAAGTATGCTTTAGTGAATTTATTTCATTCCTTTTTCCAAGTTTTACTTCATTATAAAATTGTCGATTTTGACCTTTTTTTCCTTGAGTGCCCTATTCTATTTAACTAAGCGCCTGAATTTATATTACTGCTTTGCATTTGATTTGGAAAACCAAGTTTATTAAAAACTCTTGCCTACCCAAAGGCGTTTAAAACTCGCACTGTAAGTGAATGAACTATTTTTTTTTCTTGAAAAGCATCGAATGGATTAAAAACTGAGAGTTTTGGGTGGTCTTAATATAAGTTTTATATGACTGTGTTAGAGTAACACTAAGACACTAAACATACCGGAGGGGGTCAAATGAAATTTTTTAAACTTCAAATGACTATAACTCCCGTTATAATTGTTTCTCCGCAAATTTTTCTTCATGACTACTTTTGTTTACAAAATGCATGTTTTTTTTTACTTTAATATAATGACCGCTACCAATTTTTCGGCAAAAGTCTCTTGTTTCTCGACCAAAGTCTTAAAAAAACTCGAAAAAACATGCTTCGGGAAATGAGCTGTAAGTCAGTTATTAAGTGCTCACAAAAAAATCACTTGGTGCTTGAGAAAGCAGAAGAGAGAAGTTATATTTTACATACATATATGTATGGATTTTTTTTATTTCTTGAGATCATGGCAACAAAAAATGTAAAAAATTCATGTAAAAACCTTACTCTAAAATGAATCAACCGCCAAAGCTGCATCACTAACAATAAGCCAAAATTTAAAATCTTTGTGTGTTCTATGTTTGATTCCGTTTGATAAATCCGGGCATTTTACAACGAAATCCGGACACGGGGCCTTGCCGAACTTTTCCAAAATTTTGTGTCAAATATCCCGGCAAGTTCTGATAAAACCGGGAAATCTGGAAACCTTATTCATGAATAAGCCAGCAATTATTTGATCCACTTTTTGATGGTTACCATAGAAACAATTCCATTATAGTCAAAAAAGGATTGATCGCGAAAAAATTTCTATGATTTTGTGCAATATTTGATTACTTTTATCGGATACGAAAGAGAGCGTGAAATAATTAAAAAAACACTTACCTTATACTTAACAGCTACCGATGATTCTTCGAGAGGGCAGCAGATGATTGGTTTTCCATCGAGACATTCGGTTGGTTCTAGGAAGCGCTTCTGGCTCCAAGTCGCTTTTAAGTCTTTTGACACGTTCCGAGCCTTGCGAATTTCAACCTTCCGAAAATGGCATCTTTGGAACAAACGTTCATCAATTCCGGTGGTACTGTTACCCGTAATGCTCGTCAGCAGTCCATCTTGCACACGCTTCTACTATATTTAATCTAAAAAAAAGTTTTCTTTCAAATTTATGTTCAAAAACTTACTTTTTTTCCTCACCTCCGTACACGACCCATAGGTAGCGTGGAAATCTCACATTTGATAGCCTCGGTTCGGCCGAGCAGATTGTACCGGGGCTACACCGGTTCCGGTCGGTATTTCGGTTGGCGAAAGAGAACGACAATTTTTATATCGGCCAGGGTAGTGATCGAGTGTAGATCCGGAACCGGGACTTCACTGACGGTTTTCGTTATGTGACGAATCTGGTAACCGTTGACGAAGCGGATCCAGAAAAATCTCGGTGCGATGCAAATTACGCACAATACCGATCTGGAACTTCTTGTCCAACTTTTTGGGCTATTCATCGTCAGAATTCGGCTTATGGGCTCCATCCTTCTCCGGGGGGGTGGTTGCGACCCATTTCTGCAAATTATTTTGTTCACTCGCTTGGATTCCGGAAACAAAACTAACGGTGCAATAACAGGAGTAAACGAGGAAACCGTTTTGCTTCGCAGAAATAAAAACAAACACTCAAAAAAATTGTATTTGAACGCTAAGTGAAAATGTACATGGATTTTGCCACTCTGCAAATCAGGTACAAACAGGTTAACACCATTCTCATAAATCAAACATGTTTTTATTTTTACTGCATACACTGCCGGCCAAAAGTTTGGGATCACCCACTAAAAAACATGCAAATTTTGATCGTTCATATCTCAGCCGTCTTAGGACATATTGAAAATCTTCTGATCTCATTTGAAAGATAATGAGCAATAGCTATCTCGGAGGTATTTTGCCCAAATATAATGTTTTAGTTTTGAACTTAAAACTTAACCTAAAGTTATAACATTTTCAAAAAATCGCACTCAATATTCAAAGCCGATCATCTCGGGATAGGGTGGACCAAATCTCAAAATTTGAGTGGCATTAGAATTCCTGTTCTTTACTTCTCAAAACACAATCAAAAATTTTTTTGAAAAAATTCAAAAACGTATTTTTAATTGATAAAATAGACACTTGAGTTGTCGTCCAAAAGTTTGGGATCACCTCTTTGTATGGTGAGTTTGGGATCATTCTTATAAAAACATGCAAATTTATTTTATTCATATCTTTCTCATCTAACATCGTATTGCAGATCTGAAGGGTTCATTTGGAAGCTTAGGAATTGTTGTTTTTTAATAAATTCATTCAAAAATTATATTTTAAGGTGAGAACTATAAAAAAAATCTGGGAACTTTCAAAAAAACAATAAATTTCAGGTGATTTTTTTTATGGTTATCACTTCAAAATATAATTTTTGAATGAATTTATTAAAAAATAACAATTCCTTAGCTTCCAAATGAACCTTTCAGATCTGCAATACGATGTTAGATGAGAAAGATATGAATAAAATAAATTTGTATGTTTTTATAAGAATGATCCCAAACTCACCATACAAAGAGGTGATCCCAAACTTTTGGACGACAACTCAAGTGTCTATTTTATTAATTAAAAATACGTTTTTGAATTATTTCAAAAAAATTATTGATTGTGTTTTGAGAAGTAAAGAACAGGAATTCTAATGCCACTCAAATTTTGAGATTTGGTCCACCCTATCCCGAGATGATCGGCTTTGAATATTGAGTGCGATTTTTTGAAAATATTATAACTTTAGGTTAAGTTTTAAGTTCAAAACTAAAACATTATATTTGGGCAAAATACCTCCGAGATAGCTATTGCTCATTATCTTTCAAATGAGATCAGAAGATTTTCAATATGTCCTAAGACGGCTGAGATATGAACGATCAAAATTTGCATGTTTTTTAGTGGGTGATCCCAAACTTTTGGCCGGCAGTGTATACCTGACTAGGCGAATTCCACGTATAAATTAAGTGATTTTTGAACAGCTACACGTAAATCGACCAAAAATTCATGTAACGAGCGCTCACGAGCAAATCCAGGTCAATTTGACATTTGCTTTTCGTCTCAGTGCAATAAATCGCGACCGACCGAATGAAATAACGCAGAGGTGCCAGGTGTCCTGATTTATCAGGATATGTCCTGATTTTCGAGAGTCCGTCCTGATTATTCAAAAACTCTCGAGTTGTCCTGATTTTTGAAAATATGACTCTATAATGTCCTGATTTGTCCTGATTTTCATAAAAACTTCTCAAATATGATCAAATTTGTAGTTCAACTATGAAAAAATCGAAAAAATAGGTTATAAAATAGTTAAACCCATTTTACAGATGGTAATCTTCGGTTCAGATGATATTCAAGTGGTGTTTTTAGATATAAACTACCGGCCAGCCAACAAGCTTCGTACTATTGTTGCATAAATCAAGGCGTTTACAGCACCTGTATTGCGCCTGCAAGAACTAAGAGATGTTCTGAAAAATCCTGATTTTTAACTTCTCGTTGTCCTTATTTTTGACGAAACCACCTGGCACCCCTGGTCAAGTGGTTCTGACAAAAATCCGGACACCTCGAAGAAAAAAATTAGGATTACAGTGAAAACCCGATTTTATCACCCCCATGATGAATTTTAGAGTGATAAATCGGGGAGAGTGATAAAATCGGGAGATTTTGAAAAAATGATTTTAATTTGTCATAATCAAATAAATTACTACAAAAAACGTATATTATCCTAAAAAAAAAAACAGTGTAGAGGTTTTGTAGTAGATATTTCCTTTTTTACATATTACTAGTTATAGGTCTTTTTTACATCAAAACATCATACAATATTGGTTTTACGCATCTTTAAACACCTTGTTTCGACCGGTGTTATCAGAAAAATTAAATAATCTTTGATGGTTCAAATCCTAATGATCTAATTATTTCTTTTGGTTATAATTTACTGAAGATAAGATTCAAAGCTTTCGTTCAAATCAAAATAAAAAAATAAATAATGTGCCTGTCACATATTTCGCCTCTAAAAATGCCTGGATGACTCGAATGATTTTCCAAAACTGGTTCCTCTAGGACTTCGTACCAGCAGTACGTAAATTTTCAGCCGAAATGTCTATTCCTCCAAAAGCTGTGTTGTTACTGGATAATTGCTCAGCACATCATATGAATGATTAGCGATGATGTTTTGATAACTGTTTTTATGCCTCCAAATGTGACTGCAGTGATTCAACCCAAGGACCAGAATGTAATTTAGAACTGTAAACTAAAGTATCGTCAAAAACTTTTGCTACATGTTATGGCTCGCGAAATCGATATCGGTCAAAGCTTGAAGAGCATAACGTTGAGGGATTTATATTTCTGGATGCATGATGCTTGGAGTGAAATAAAGCGTACAGTAATGCAGTAGTCATGGAAGAAAATTGGAATTATTTTAAATAACAAACTCGTTTAGAAGATGGTGTTCCCTTGATCCATTTGATTGATGTAAATAACCGCGATGAAACTATTTTGCCACAGGACCCTGAGGAGAGATATGCAAGTAAGGCTTTTACGGATGAAGAAATTCTGAACATGACGCTGGATGATCAGTCAGCGAGCCCCTCGAATCATTGGAGCCTTTAAAAATTTCGGATGTAGCACTAGACTCAGAATCAGCGGCATCTACCCCAAATGATTCATGTGAAATTTCAAGAAACATAATCGATGTTGAAACTGTACGTATGTTGGACAACATAGTTGATTGAACTGATGCTCCAGATCTAGATCTAGATAGATGATACCATCTTCTTGCAACGTATCAGAGAGATTGCTTTGAAGAAAGCACAGCTTTAAGATTACTTGAATATGTTCTTTTATACCACTATATTTAGTTATAATTGTATTCAACAACTTTGATTAACAAAAAACCTGTTTAAAACTTGACTTTTTTGTAAAAAAATCTTGATACGTCCCTGATCAATCATCTTCACTTTCAATATCGATGTAATCATCCATCAGTTTTTTCCCTTCAGAATGATTTCAATCTCAAGATGTTCAACGGAAATGAAAAAAAGGCGATATTTAGTATTTTTGCGTTGAATAAAAAATGATGACAAAATCGGGTAAAAAAATGAGACAAAATCGGGGGTAGACAAAATCGGGGGCAGACAAAATCGGTGTGTGACAAAATCGGGTTTTCACTGTACTGTTTTATTACAGATTTGTATGATGGTCTCATCATTTAACCTTGAATCAGGACAAATCAGGAAATTTTAAAGACCATTTTTCAAAAATCATGACAATTCCGTGGTTTTTGGAAAATCAAGACACCTGGCACCTCTGAACACACGCTTCCGATTACTTGCTCAAAATTAAGTACGAAAAGATCAAAATTAATTCAGTGGCTGCCCTTCATTTTGAGTATGGTCATTCTGAAAAGTTATTTATTTTTGATTGTCATGCTCAAAGTAACGCTTGGCAGTCTAACAGAAAATAAAGATCGACTTTTTCCGTTTAAGTATTGAAGCATCAGCACTAAATTTGTCAGTTCACAAACGACGTTATAAAAATTTATTGTGCATGCATGCACGATAAGCTCACGTATTCCATAGTCATAATTATAAGTAATAATTACAATTATTGTTTTTCAAATTTGTGATGAGAAAATTTATGATGCCTCAATGATGCATAATTTTGCTGTAGGATTTATATCTTAGGTTTCTTTTTTATTTAAACTAGATAAATACCTGAATAATGTCTAGTTTGCTGTCGCATAAATTGTACACCAAATAATGCCATAATTTAGTCTCGGGTGTGTTTCCATAAAAGTAGAGAATACATTCGTGATGTCATACTTTGAATAAAAAATACCTTAATAACATTTTAATCATGCCTGATTTTGCCATCGTATAAAATCTACAGCAAATTTTGGTGTTGTTTTGGTCTCAAATTTGTTAACAAACAAAGCTAAATATCTTAGAAACTAATGATACCTCAACGATGCCTCATTTTGCTGTCTGATTTTTTTTATGTCAAAATATGCTAACAGCTTGCTATTACTATCTCATTTTGGTTTCAGCTTGCTGTCAAATCAAAATTATTGAAACCTTAGAGATACCAAATTTTGCTATCATGAAAAAGTCAGTTTGTTGTTGACACCTAATTTTGGTCTGAGTTTGCTATTGATTTTGGTATCAAAGTCTGCTCGGGTTCTGATTGAGCTTTCATTGATTCTAACAGAAAGCATGGATAGCCATAACTTAATGTTTGGCGTTACATTCTGCGTTAATGTTATTGTTGTAGTAGTTGTGTGGACGTTGCGTTTTAATAGTCATGAAACTTTTCCCAAGCTTATGCATGGGCGTGATGTGACTTACTAAACGCGTTGCGGTAAATTCCGTGACGATTTATTTTCCAAGAAGTTGGAGTTATTCGAAACGGAATAAACCTGTATTGTTGTTTGTTGAGATGTTTAATTGCGGTGAAATCTGTCTAGGCGTATTCAAGCGGAGGGCCTGGAGTTGTCTATGACAAGATTGAACCTGATGTTTAGGAGGAGCGTTGATTTCATTAAACATGTTCGGTACGGTTTGCTTGAAACGGTTTTCTAATGAAAATTGTGTAGTTTCAATGTTGACTTAACCTGTTTAGAGTTCAGTTTGTCCGAAATTATTGTTGTTCATACATCGAAACTATAGTTAGCCAACTGTGACGTCAAATATTAATACACCAAAGATCAATGAACCGTTATTAGTTTATTCATTGTACCTGTTAGTTATAAGATTATCAATAGTACCTGTTATTCATTATTATATTTAGTTTAATAGTCCAGTCCATTCATAAATATCGTCATTGAGTTTAATAGAGGGTTGAATTTTCTCATATTCGCCTCTTACGAAAATTTGGTTATTATTCAATAACCAAATTTTCGTAAAAATAGTCTGGTTTTATGTAGCAGTCCTCATACTAGAAAATTCGATATTTTTCTCCGCACTTAAGTAGACCCAATTTGTCCGTCACTCGATCGATCTCGAACATAATATCGATTCGCGCGATCGACGGTTTGAGTAATGCTGTTCGTCACGCTAGGGGAGACGTTCATACATTCTCCCGCGAGGTGTTGAATTGTTTCAGTTAGAACCAATTAGCTACTGCGATTCTAATACATCTGCCGAAACTCTTATCTCTTGAGATAATCTCATAGAACTCTCAGGGATTATGAACTTCCGCCGAGGGCGTTCGTAGCTAGATCACCTTCCCTGTTCTGAGAGCTCAAGGAGACGATCAAACGTTTCTTGAGTGTGATCGGCAGTGGAAGTGCGCGTGGGCTGAGATTGATTGGGTCCGAATTTTGGTAAATTGAAGTGCGGTCAGGACCTTCAATTATAATTAAATTATTATTCGTTTATTTAGGTACTAGCTGACCCGGTGTGCTTTGCTACACCTTTCAAAAACAAATGTTATTTTCAGAAACTTTTTAAAGTTTTATTGTTTTGTTGGCATTATTTTAAATCAAATAACAACAAAATTAATAAGCAACCGCTTTAAAATGAGAACTACAGCTGGAGTTTCGAATTGCAATACAAAGATGACTTAAACAAATTTTCTGAATCTTGATCTGTGCATCTGTGTTAAAAATATGATAATTTTAATCTGTTTCTTCAAGCTTCGCCCTGAAAAAGGAGGGTCTCAAATTAATATTACGCAAACAATCTAACTTATGAAATCTGGTTGTTTTTGCTTGATATGTTCTAAAAACTGATAAGAGAGCCCCCCTGTCCTCCCTTTCACCCCCTGGTGAATGGAGGACGGGATCTTTAATAATCATACCCATTTTTTTGTTCCCCAAAATCCTCTTATATCATATATAGTTCCATTGGTTGATAAGTTTTTGAGCTTTACAACAAAATTTATATGGAGCCTTCTACTTTCTTCCCCTCTCAACACTGTGAAGCGTAAGAGTCTATAACAATCGTAGAAACATATCTCGTAACCAAGTACCTTTCCATGCCATATTTGTTTCCATTGATTGGCTTCGTTAGCATAAATTGAGAACTTATGCTAACAAAATTGTATTGGGCTCACCTCCCTCCTCCTATGTACCTACTCACTGATCAGATAATCATAGAATCATACCAAAATGAATTTTTATGTCAAGTTTTGTCCATTTTTCGGATTTAAAAAAAAATTAAATGCATTCCTCTTCCCTTCCTATATTCTCAATTCTATCCTCCTACTGCAAGAAAGGAATCGTTTCAACATAAAAAAAATTCTAGTATTAAAATACCATCCCATGCCAAATTTGGTTTCATTTGCGTTGTAATTTATTGGATTATGCATAAACTTGAAAGGAAGTACCATCCCCCCTTCCGTTCTCCCCATTGAATGGAAGGGTGAAAACTTAATATTCCTAAACATATTTTTCGTATTCAAATACTTTATGATGCCAAATTTGGTATCATTTGCACGATTTATTCTCAAGTTATGAAAAAAAAAATTGTATGGAAGCCCCTTTTTCCCCCTTTATATCTTTCCGCTGAGAAAAGGTGGGGCTTCGATTTATTATAAAAACATTTTTCGTCTCCAAATACCCTCACATGCCAAATATGGTTCAATTTTCTCGATCAGCTCTCCAATTATACTGAAAATTGAAAGGAAGACCTCTCCCCTCCTTTTCATCCACTTCTTTGAAGGAGTGAGGGATACCAAATATTCATAGAAGCATTTCATGTACTCAAATATCGTTCCACGCCAAATTTGGTTCCATTTGCGGTTGTAGTTCTCGAGTTATGTAGTAAAAATTGTATGAAACTCCCCTTCCTTTTTCCTTACTCCCCGCTGGAAGAAGGAAGGGGTCTCAGACAATCATTAGAACATGTCACGTTCCCAAATATCCGCCCATGCCAAATTTGGTTCCATTAGCTTAATTAGTTTTTGAGTTATGTAAAAAATTATAAAAGAGGCCCCTCCCCCGTTAATATCTCCCTACGGATAGAGGGAGGGGTCTCAAATAATCATAGAAATATTTTTCGTATCCAAATACCCTTCCATGCTAAATTTGGTTCCATTTGCTTTATTAGTTTTTGAGTTATGTAAAAAATTATGAAAAAGGCCCCCCCCCTTTCTTCTGGAAAGAGGGAGGGGTCCCGAATAACCATTGAATTATTTTTCGTATCCAAATACCTTCCCATGCCAAATTTGGTTCCAATATCTTGATTAGTTTTCGAGTTGTATGATAAATTGTAAGGTAGCCCCCCTCCCCCCTTCCTATCACCCCATTGAGAGGAGGGAGGGGTACCTAATATTCATAGAAATATTCCTTGTGCCCAAATACCACCCCATGCCAAATTTGATACCATTTACTTGATTGGTTCTCGATTTATGCGAAAAATTGACTTTTGCTTGGGAGGCCCCTCCCCCCCTTCATGAGAAAGGGAGGGGTCTCAAACTATAATAGGAACCTTCCCCTGCCTCCAATACCCCCATCTACCAAGTTTCACGCAAATCGGTTCAGTAGTTTCCGAGTCTATAGGGAACAGACAGACAGACAGACTGACAGACAGACAGACAGACAGACAGACAGACAGACAGACAGAAATTCATTTTTATATATATAGATATAAGCTAGGGAAGTTGCGTGCCTAGATAGTTAGAGCGTGTGATTCGTTGCATCATAAAAACTGCAGGTAAATTGTGCGTGTGAGAATAAATCGTGCGTTGTTTTAGTTTCTTTGTGCCGAAGAAGGCACAGCACATTTTTCCCACCAGAAGCGGATCAATCCAGGGATCACGCAGCACTCCGCTGCTTAATTTTCCCGCCACACCAAGAACACCCGACGTTCAGACCCGTCGGAAGCGAGGCGCTCCGTCAACATCGCGTCTCGGGGGAGTGCTGGGAACTCCACGTGGCCGTGTGGGCCAACCATTGTCACGGCCAACCAATCACCAACCCAAGTGCTGCTCAAGGTCAAGGTAAGGCAGCACAGCGTCGGTCGCCAGCCAGCATCCGAGAAAAGACTCCTCAGCATTAGGAGTCGTCACCGCCCGCCAACAGCTCTCTCCATCGTCGCCAGGTAACAGGAGCACAGGATCTGGTGAGTCCATTCCGTTGGAAAAGCTATTATAGCGTCGAAGGGGTCGTGATTTTTTCCATCGAAATATGCTTGCGGACGGTTAACATAGCCCCGTCACGAACATAATCCAGTCGAGAGGTCGAATTTCCCGTACCACCGTTTAGGGAAACCCCGCTGGTGCAGCATAAAAGCCCGGTTGCGACAAGCTATGTTGCTCTAAAGCTTGTCGCATAAAACACGCACGATTTGGGGGGAATACATTTAGGCGTTAACGAGTCGCACGCATGATAGGACAGGTAGAATTTGAATGCTTTAAATGTTAGTATTTAGGAAATAAATAATTAAAATTGTAATTGTCATTTGATTTCTTTCTTACTTAATTGAAAGCTTTGACCGAACTGGGGTAGTCCAGGGTAGGACCTGGGGGGTTCATGGGCAATTAAGCTGTCGTTTGCATTTGGGATTCGGAAGGTCGTCAGCTCAGTGATGAGATTGCCAGGTATGGGCGATCTATAACTGAGTTGTTCTTAGGATTTTATGTTGATTGGTAGCAATTTCGTCATGTGTTAGTTTCGTCGCATTTTGGGTTAGCTGTTTGGAGAGCACCATTTGATCCGGTCCTTAACCACTTTTAAGGACAATTTATGGACTCGCCCTCAGCGGAGTCTCACCGGGCATATTAAACCGTGGCGTACGATCTCCTAACGGAGTGGCGCTTACGTCGTACGCCAGTAAGGGATCGGTCAGTGGCGGCTACAATGTGTCAAATGATTAATAGAAACCTTTACTCTTAGGCAACCTAAAATTGTTAGTTTCGCCCCGTCCACCACTGACAATTTTCTGTTACAAGTTTCCAAATCATGATTGACAAGTTTTTCGCGAAACATTTGTTCACTGATCACTGAAACAGCTGATTCACTGTCGACTTCCATGCTGAATCTTACCCCACCAATAATCACAATCACATAAATAAATACAGGACCATTTACCTTAATTGACAAGCATTGCAACTCATCGTCCGAATCAGTTGGATCGGGGTTTTTGGATCGCTTGAAATCGAAGCTTGGGGACACGTTTTCCGTAGAATCATCCAAAAATCGTATTGATAGCTGAGATTTCTTCCTCTCGAAACAATTTCTTCTTATGTGCCCTTTTATGTTACAAAAACTGCACACAACACCTCCTCTGGATCGGTTCCGAGAGTATGACCGATCTCGTTGTCTATAGTTGAATCGGCTTTGGCGATCGCGAGATGGATACACTTCTCTCCTACCACCATCTCTAGACCTTCTCCAATCGACTCGATCATCACTCCATCGGCGACCGATCCGTTCAATGGCGCTTACTCTCTCCGTTGTTTCAATTCTGAAAGTATGTTTGGCCATCTGTTCCCGAGAAATCAAAATCCTTTCGATTTCATCTAAACTTGGATTCTCCAGCTCGTAAATCCGTTCCCGAGCTTTGAAATCAGCGGCGCCTAGGGCAATGCGATCCCTGATTTGATTTTCTTTTTCTTCCGAGCCAAAACCACAGCTTTCAGCTAACAGTTTTACCACTGACCACACTGACATGACACTTAGAACAAAAATTCAACCATTTTCTGTCTAATTTTTTGTTGTAAGATTTTGCAGGTTCGCAATACCGACGGCAGGTGGCGAACCTGAAAAATTTGACAAAAAATGCCCTGTAGGAAAAATGGTCCTGTTTAGCCCGATTTTATCGTAGAAATTGCGTGTTTTATTTTTAAAGTTGGGTGGCATTTCCTAACTGGGATAGCATTTCTTCAAATCGATCGATGCGCATTCTGGAATCGACATTGCGTACTGTTGGAAAAATTATCCAGAAAACAAAATCGAGTGTCCAGTCAGTATGGTCAGTGATTTTACGTCCAAAATGAAGTCCTCTACCATCTCGTCCTTTCCTTGAACTCTTCCATAAAACTTTTCTTTCCTCTTCATTCTACCATCTGTTTTATCATAACGACTTTTTAGGCGGTTGATAACATCGTTATATTGCAGGGTATTTAAATCCACACCAGGGAATAACTTCTTTATCTCACTAAAGACAGTAGCCCCTCCAACAGTGATAAAAAGCGGTTTTCTGCTTGCCTCTGGCACATTATTATAATTGAAAACGTATTCCAAGCGTTCGGCGTAATCCGCAAATGATGTACCCGGGACATACGGTTCAACTGATCCAATAAATGTGTTCATTTTTTGTTGCTGTTGAAAAATAAAGAATTAATCCGTTAAGATTAATGTTGGGGGAAATAAAATCCTTACAGCAGTCTTTGTGTTGAACAGCTTAAAGCTAGAAATATAATTTTTATTTAGCATTATTTATAAATGTAACGGGAGAACTTAAGACTTACATTCGATCTACTTCCCACGATTCAATGTATTTGCTTTGGTCAACTGGCGAGTAATGTGTATACAGTTTACGCTAATATCTGGTGATATCAGAAATTTCTAATTCAGTCTATCTGACATCTGCTGAAAACTAATTTGAACACTAGTTCCACCTAACACATCAAGTTAGATTGATTCCGTTCACGATATACCAGTGTGCTTCAGCAATAAATTTAAACTTTAACTTTCGATGGATGGAAATATAAATTTCGAGGCCAAATCGGTGTAATAAACTGCGTGGTAATCGACTAAATTTTCTCTTCGTTTTTCCTCTCACTTCCGTTCGGTTTTTATGATAATGGATGTTTGACAGTTCATCGTTGCTGGTCATTCTCGCCAGGGCGTTAGGCGTTACGTCCACCAGTCCCGGATTATAATTCGGAACCAGAGTTACCTCAATTTCCAGCACCGCTAAGTTAGCGACTCCTTGTTTGAAGACCTGACGAATACGACCATCCTTGGATACTATCAGCTGTTCCACTACTCCTCGAACCCAGGCCTTACGCTTTGATCCTTCCACCACATAAACTAAATCACCCTCCCTAAGCGGCATAGTTTCGATGAACCACTTGGAACGTTGATTAACAGTCGGAACGTATTCCTTAATCCACCTCTTCCATTGTTCATCTGCAAGTTGCTGGGATCGTTTGAAGAGTCTCGAAGAGCTTCGGCTTGGTTGGTTGGGTGTACAACTTCCTGTGGTTCGTTCGGGTTTGAACCTCTCAAAAAAGTGTTTGGACTCAGAGCTTCGCATTCTGAGTCAGAAGACACATCAGTGAGGGGGCGGCTGTTTATTATATCTTCGGTTTCAGCGAGAGTGGTGAGCAGAATTTCATCGTTGTGTTTACGGCCGTCGTCCAAAGCTGCCATAACACTTTTGACGGACCGGACCATCCTCTCCCACACCCCGCCCATGTGAGGGGTGGCCGGAGGATTGAAATGCCAACTGGTTATAGCATTTGTGAATTCGTGAGCACAAAGATGGTCTATCGATCGAATTTGTTGTAACATTTCCCTGCTGGCGCCTCGAAAATTGGTTCCGTTGTCGGAAAAATACTCCGTAGCTGGGCCTCGACGACTGATAAACCGCCGAATTAACATGAGGCACGACTGAGCAGAAAGGCTGTGTGCAACTTCCAAGTGAACTGCTCTTATCACCATGCAGGTGAACACGACTATCCATCGCTTCTCTCTGCGACGTCCTACGGAAACTTCTACCGGCCCAAGGTAGTCGACACCAACAAACGTGAACGGGCGTCTGAACGGGATCAGTCTTTGAACAGGTAATGCCGCCATCCTGGGAGTTCTTGGTTTACACTTGCGAACCTTGCAAAACACACACGCCTTCTCTATCTGCTTAATTAGCGAAGTCAGGCCACTTATTGAAAATCTCTGCATTGCGCTCGTGATAGTGTCGGACAAGAAGCGCTGTTACTGCATGACATCCCGGAAGAATAATCGGAAATCGTAGATCAAAGGGAAGAAAATTGGCGTTTTCGGATCGACCTTCCATTCGCAAGACTCCTTCGGAATCTAGCAGAGGTGTAAATTTTAATGAAGGGCTCGATTTATCCAATGAAATCCAGTCGGACGGAGGATTACTCGAATTTTTCTTAAGAGTGTTTATCTCGTCTCCGAATACCTCACCCTGTGCCACCATGAAGATAATATTTTCGGCATGGCGGTGTTCGGACTGTTGCAACGGAACCAGAATTGCATCATTTTGCCTTTTTACGAGCTTCTTGAGGTTTTCGGTGGCTAGGATAGTTTCGATGGGTTGACCTGAACGTTTCCGTCTGCAGTTCGAAATGAAACGAAGTACGCTAGCAACAGTTTTCACAGCAATGTTCCATTTTGAAAAACGAGTTGCGTCGATCAATGGACTGAGCAGTTTAATTTCATGGAACAGGTGCGTGGCCCTAACTTCAGCTTCTGTGTTTGGAGACGGCAGATGTTGTGGAGGCCAAAAGGAGGGTGGTCGATAAAGAAAGTCGGGCCCACGATACCAAATACTATTAGCAGACAAATCTGGTGTGGGACCACGTTTAGTGAGGCAATCAGCAACGTTTAATTTCGATGGTACGTAATGCCAATCAGAAAGCTTTGTAAGACTAAGTATTTCACCTATTCTGAACCCCACAAAGGGTTTATACTTTCGTTGGTCGGACTGAATCCACGAAAGTACCGTTCGAGAATCCGTCCAATAAAAGGTTTTATCGACTTGAAGGGAGTGGTTATCTTTGACGACTTGTGCTACCTGCGACCCTTGAACCGCAGCTTTTAATTCGAGTCGCGGAATTGATAGTAATTTTATTGGAGCAACTTTCGACTTTGCCATCACCATAGCACATTTGACGGAATTTTCAACAACGATTCTAAGAAACGCAACGCTCCCAAAGGCGTTCTCACCAGCATCGGAAAAAATATGTAATTGGATGGCGCCAAATTGATCAGACGGAGTCGAGCCAAAATAACTTCGGGGAATTCTAATGTGTTTGATCGAGGCGAACATCGAAACCCACTGCTGCCATTTCGCCAACGTACTTTCATCGATCAAATCGTCCCACTCGCAACCGGTTCTCCATAAATCTTGGATTAACATTTTCCCAACACGGTGAGCGGTGCAACGAGGTCCATGGGATCAAAAAGAGACATAACAGTGCTGAGTAGTGAACCTTCATATAAGAGAAGCGACATCTGATCCCTCTTTAAATAAAATATGTGGCAACATCGCCGAAATCTTGGACAATAAAATCCCCAGCACTGTTTTCTGGCTCAATGTTCAAGCTCTAAAGTGAACGCTCCTTCAATCCAACAAAACAACATTGAACTCGATGCCCGAAGGATCGCGATAAACGATATGAATGACTTGAATTTCGTTAATCATCAGCTAGTTTTCTAACCAGAACCACGATTCACCAAAGCATTGACAAAACATGCACCTAATCATAAATTCATATGACCAGCTAAAAAATTATCTGTTTGAACTATAACAACAATCACAATACCTTCCTTGGTTGAGTTGTCAATAAGAAAGGTAAAAGCTCTGCGACAAAATGCTCGGATCGATTGGAATCGATTTTGACAGTTCTTTTGCTCGATTGGAATTTTGTGTTTCAGATGTCACTTCTCTTATATACAGGTTCACTAGTGCTGAGGATGTTTCTTTTTGTAGGTTTATCTTTGGCGATAGAAGTTGTGCTCATCGGAGCCGAAAAGGAGAATTCATCCAAATGAGGATCCCAAGTGATTCACAGAACCCGTTCATATTGTGTTACCTTATCGAGATGGAAGTGTACAGCTTCGTCGTTGCCGGTGGTTCCCAATCCTACGAGAACTTCTGTTGAATTTGATGTCCAGTTCGTTATCTCGAATCCGCCATTCGAGTGGACCAACCGCACCTCTTTCGCTCGTTGGACCGCCTCTTCTATTCCGTCGAAGCTGTCGTAATAGTCATCGACATAATGGCGGTGTATGATGGCTTCGGCAGCACCAGGGTATCGATCGGAGAACTCTTGGGCATTTCGGTTCTTTACAAATTGGGACGAGCAGGGGGAGCAGGCAGATCCGAAGGTGGCTACATCCATCACGTACACTGTTGGTTGTTCATTTGGAAGGAATCGGAACAGGAATCGCTGGGCCTGTTTATCAGCTTCCCGAATCCGCAGTTGGTGAAACATTTCACGTATGTCGCCCCCTACCGCTATTCGTCTTTCACGAAATTTGCTAATAACGGCAGGCAACGACGTGAGAAGGTCAGGACCTTTCAGCAAACAGGAATTCAGTGAGACTCCTTGTACCATTTCAGCGGCGTCCCATACAAGGCGCACCGGCTTTTTGGGATTCTGCACCACGTCCAAAGGAAGATACCATACCGATGATGGATCTGTATTCAGCAGCTCGGTGTTCGTTGCTTTATGGCAATAGCCTCGGCTTATGTAATGCTGTATCAGCTCGACTACTTTCTGCTGTAGGTTCTTTCGGATTAACTTTTTCTCAAACGATTTCATTCGTTCTACCGCTATAGAGTAGCTTTCCGGAAACGATGGTTGGCCTGGTTTCCAAATCAGACCGGTTTCGAAACGCTTACCTACTCTAACGGTAGTCGCTTCTAGAATTTCACGAGCCCGACGAATGTCTTCAGATTCGATAAATTTTACAGATGGTGACGGAAGTTCTTCTAGGGCATATTGGGCTCCCAACAAATCATGGAGCTGGCGATTTGTGAGCGGTTCGACGTAGTGATGATGCAGACGAGAACGGGTATAGCTCTTTACTTCGGGTCCATAAATCGTCCATCCTAGAACGGAACGGGTTGCGATGGGTTCTCCAGGATTCTGGATTCCAATGGTGCAAATAAGTGGAGATTGTCTAGACCCATGAGAATCCGAGGAACACTGATACCTGACATAAAAACAGGCACTCCACGTAGATGGCGATATCTATCGACGACCTCTTGAAAGTCTATTTCTTGATCCGGAAGCTTCAACTCGCCAACAGTATGCGCAGGGGCAAGTTTGAACTTCTTGTCAGAGCCAGGGGCTGAAATCGACAAATGAATTTTTATCGAAACTTCTTCATAGCGCTTGACGTCGTTAGTCCACGAAATAACGAGAGGTTCGTGAATGCCTTTGGCTCCTAGAAAATCTGCAACAGAATTTTTCACCAGCGTCGTCGACGCACCTTCGTCGAGAAATGCCAGGATTGGAATCGAATTTTCGCCACAATAAAGTACGATTGGCATCATCCGGAAAATAATTCTACACACAGAAAAATACTATTATGTATGCCATAAGATTCTCTTATGAAGTGGCGCCATAAGAAAAATTAATGAAATTTATAAGATTGTCTTATGACGCGAATGAATTCTGAACACAGAGAATTCTGAAGATGAACGCCTACTTCAATGAGAGGTTGTTGCTTTTCATAAGAGATTCTTATGGAAACAGTAAATCACTTTCTAATAAGAAAAATTCTAGATTTTTCATGCTGAAAACATTCACTTTATTGTTTGTCAAATTTGTTTAAAATTGAATCATTCATGGTCACCATCAGCAGCGCATCAACAGACGGCTCCATCAAATTTTGCCGCATCTTAATCTTCGACCTTTCGTTTTTTGCCGATCAGCTTGCTGAAAAGTAAACAAATAATGTATATTAGTTTACTAATATACGATCACACCAAACACATCAAATAGAACTTACCATTCCGGAGATAACAATAATATTTAAAATTGAAGGGAAACTACAATAACTATGAACTGGCGATTGCTTCGTACTGTTAGATGATGAAAAAAAACTGATTCCATGAATGAATGTGTTCATTATTTTTTCACAAAGCCGTTTCTTCTATTTTTCATAAGAACATCGTATGAAAATTGAAAGAATTTCATAAGACTCTTATGAAACATTATTTTGCACTCTAAAAAGCGGTTCATAAGATGCATCTTATGAAAATTATAATAAGAATTTGCCTGAGTGTACGGATAGGTTTTACACGATGGTAAGCTGCAACATGGCACACATTAACTGCTCACCCAAAGAGGATGCAGCGAAATCATCACAGAATCGTAACTTGTGATCGGTTCTTTTGCACATAGGGCACGGTTTTCTGGAAGTGATGATGGGACCTTTTTGCGATGACGAAGCAATCGGGAAATCTAGTTGAACATTATGGGCACTTACGTGTTCTTTCTTCCGAAATCGATTTTTTTGGACTACTGATTGGGGCTCGTTGTTCCCCACTAAAATCAGCAAGTTCGGAAACCTCGGAGACGAGCTCGTTGATAAAATCGGTAAAAAGACGAAGGGATGGGCCTAGTCTTCCCTTTTTGTATCGTATCCACTCCAATTGGTATTCCGAAGGTAATTTGTTGACCAGTTCCGCAACCAACGACGGGTTGCTCAGATGGTCCTGAAGCTTGGCTGCTTGAAGGTGGTCGCAAAGTTGTTTGACGGTAATTCCAAAAACGAAAAACGTCTCCAGAGGATCAAGACGTGGAGCTGGTGTTCGTCGTACCTTCATCATCAGCGATTTGATCAGCTTTTCGGGATTGCCAAACAACTGCCGCAGATCTTCGATGACGTCGGGAACCGATTCTGGCAAAAGTAGTCGGCTCTGGACTGCCTCTTTTGCGAGGCCTTGCAAGCTGTCTTGCAGTCGTTTTAAGTTGTCCGTATTGGTGAAACCACAGGAAGCAGTTGTGTTCTCATAACTGCTTATAAAAAGCGGCCAGACTTCCGGTTCTCCACGGAAAATTGGAAGATGTTTTGAAACCCCTTGGCGGGCAGCAAGTTGGTCCTTCGTTGGTCCTGTAGTCTGTACGCGAAGCTGAGATTCTAACCCAGTGTGGTTCCTGCGCTCGATGATGTTTCGAATTGTGTTCAATTCCTCGGTGGTCAAATCCGAATGATTTCTCGAGATACCCTCGGCGGGAATCGAGACTTCTTCCTTAGGAGCAGGGCTGGTAGCGGTTTGACAATGAAAAAGTAGTGACTTTAGTGACCAAAATTTTAAAAAAGTGACCAAAAAGTGACTTTGAGGACCGAAAAAAGTGACCAAATTGTGACTATATAGAACGAAAAAAGTAACTTTGAAGCACAAAAAATGTGACCAAATCAGGGTTTTCTTACACCGTTTGTCAATCATGTTCAACACACAAACTTAAAAAATGACTGATAAACAAAATTTTGGAAAAATATTACAATGAATGTTTCAAATTTTCGATAAGTCAAGAAAGTAAGAAATAAATTAGTTTCAAAATAATTTCTTAGCAAGTTTAAAATTAAAAAAATCTGAATTCTAAAATAAATGTCCAATCTTGTACAAACTTACCATGAATAGATGTTAGGAAAATGATAATAATTGTTAATTGTCTTTTCCTCATTTTCAACTGGAAGTTTAGTGAGAAAATCCGCTGTAATTTTTTTTTATTTGAACATAAAATATTTAATCACGAATTAAAATGTGAATTACCGATTACTGAATAAGAAATGAATTTTGAACAGAATTTATTCAATGTTCGATGGTTGAATTTAATTTGATAAAAAGAAGAATATATTTATAATTATTTTAAAAGTGCCAGTTATATAAGCCAGACATAAAACCTTTAATGAAGTAAAATCCTCCAGTTATCAAAATTCCATTTTTGAAGTATATATAATAACTTCATGTTCAACTACACTGACAAAGAAATGTTAGAAAATGAGTAATTACGTGAATGATAAAAACTGATGAAAAATTAAAAATAATGAGTTCAAAACTTTTGTTATTAATATTGAAAGCACAAATCAAATAAAAAGTTAGATAAAACTGCGTATTAAAATTTATTTTTAAAGTTGCTACTTAGATCAATTTTTCAATTTTTTTAGATTAATTTAAAAATCATGATCGATCCAAAAAACATGATTTCATTAAAAGATATTAATAAAAAGTTTTTAAATTTTCAATTGCAGGTATTTGAGCTTTAAATTACAAGCTCTGAGTATTTTGTCTCTTTTGATTGAAATATTGGGTCCTGAAAGAACAGAAGGTTTCAATTATGTTTTATTATTAAAAATTTGGAGTTAACGGCTTATGGTTGAAGAAAACGAAAATTCAGAATTTAGAAACAAGAAAACAATTGTTAAAAATATGTTTTTAAAATTTTAAAAGTTAAATTTAAAAAATCCGTCAAGTTGATTAGAAAATTAAAAAAAAACTGTACAGTAAAATTCGGTAAATTTATTTGAAAATTGAAAAAACAGTATGGAAATAAAAAAGATTAGTTTTTAAAAACATTTCAGGAGGAGTTTTTTCAATAAACATGTTTCACTACAACCATTTTGGTGCTTATTTTTTTAAATTATTGATTTGGTAAATAGTGTCCTCAACTAGATTTTTTTTCAAGTTCGGCCAAACACATTTAGTTTTGGTGATAAAGAGTTTAAAAAACACGAAATAAAATTGAGTATGAAATTGTTTTTTTCAAGAATATTTAATATCAACATTACATTTGTTATGACATAAAAGATTTTTTTAATTAAAAAAAATGGTACGTTTCAATCTCAATCTTAGTTACACATCTTAATAAAAACCCATTCTAAAGACGATATAGCGTTTTTGTATATCAAGTTTTGAGTTCCAATACAAAAGGTTGATTGAACCAAAAATTAAAATCTACAATCAAAGTTAGTTTCAATTCATGAACGTCAAATAATGTCGTAGATCGAAATGTCTCAAGCCAAGTATGATTCATGCCGAAATTCCGCCGGAGGCGAAAAAAATTTCTGATCACTATTTCATTTCATTATTACTCTTTCATTGGTTTGGTGATAAAAGTGACCATTTTTCGGAAAATAGTGACTTTAGTGACCAAATGATGAAAAAAGTGACTTTTTAGTGACTGACCCAAAAAAAGTGACCAAGTCACTAAAAAGTGACTCGCTACCAGCCCTGTAGGAGTGATCGCCTTGAGAAGTTCTTCTAAAACACTCTCAGTAGATGCAGCTTCTGTTGGCATCGTAATCCGGTTCACGAAAGTTCCAGCTTCGTTCAGCGGGAAAGACGGTTGAACTTTCTGCTCGTGTTTTTCCAGCAGGTTTCGAAGTAACTCAGAAGATGAATTTTGGTTATGTGCTGATGGTGGTTTCGAACCTTGTATTTGGAGAATCGGCTTCTTGAACGCTGAGCCTGTAGGATCACCCGAAGGATTCACTCTTAAAGGATTCGCTGGTGTATCCTTCGAGGAGTGCTGAGAATGCGTTGGTTTCTGATAGGTGGTGGAAGTGGTACGTCGCATATCGTTAACTCCATCTAACCAAATCTGGGTTTTATCTGAACCAACAGGGTTCGGGTCCTTCGATTCGTTCTCACTTCGTCGTCTTCATATTCCTCAGCCAGTTCTGCTTTCATCCGTTTGAACTGGTCGCGGTTACAATCCTCATTTATGCGGGTTCCCGGTTCAGAGTGACAGCCCTCGTTGACATATGTCATGGTTTGATAGTATTGCCCGCATAAATGAGGATTGTAACCAAACGGTTTCTTTAATAGTAAAGCGATGATTTGATGAAGCGTAAAAAAACGTTTAGCAAACGATTATTCAAACCGTGAAATACATTAGTTTAATCGTTAATTCCAAATTCACAGTATTTTTGATATGTCGTTAGGTTATGTAATTGTTAATAACCGTTAAAACACTTGTATGGACGAACTATTCTACATGCAGTCCATGTTACACAGTAAACGAAAATTACCGAGTTCGGTAATTTTTTTTACAGAAACACTTCTGTAATTCGAATATTTTCGGTAATTGATCAACTTGACGTTTTGTTTTTACCGAACCTCGTTAATCGGCTATCGACCTACCGAAACTCGTTCATTTATATGTAAACAAATCTCTCCGCAATTATTTTTCGGTAAAAAAACACCGAAAACTGTAAAGTAAAACTGAAAACTGCTGCTGTCAAGACAAACGTCAAAATGCGTTTGTCCTTTTCTGGCAATTTTTTACATTTTCCTTCGCTCTCTTGCAGTCGTAATAAACGGTCACAACTTTGATCGTGTTATCGAGCGAGATGCTAAAAAATAATGAGCAAGCACTCGTTGTCATTTTTTTAAGTTTCGGTTTCGCGTGTTGTGAAAAACTCACACAAAACACATCGCACCCCGTCTTGTTTTCATTCGGATCCTTATCTTGAGGTGGGGAAGGTTTGGCCAGTTTAGCGGCTCAGTCCAGCCGGCATTTTGTCAGCTGCGATGGGGCAGGTCCCAACAAGAAGAACTACACCGAAAGCTCGCAGAGCGGCAGCAGCAACAGCACCGAGGAGTACGGCAATAAAACGTTCAAAGCCGGTACCGGTTGTGGTTCCCTTGGAGCTGCAGGAAAATGCTGTTCCGCCGGTGGGGAAGTGGATTGCTAAGGAAGCTTCCGGAACACCGTTTCAAGGAATCAAATTTCTTTCTGAATAGGACAAGGTAAAAGTTTAATTACATTTGTTCCGTCAGTGTCTAAATTTTATTGTAACGATTTTCTTTCATTTCCACAGAGGCAATCCGAGCTTCGCTTTCCAGAAAATCTCAACTAATCGAGGTCGAATGATGACGATCGAAATGAGAATCCGAAGAGTTTAGATTTTTTAAAGAGTGCAATAAAAAGAGGTTCTAAACTAACTCCTTTATTAAGGCGCCTTCTGGAAATGCCGGTAATATTTACCGAAAACTGTCAAATTTTCGGTAATTTCTTCCGAAAACCATAAAACGTACGGTAATTTTAGATAATGATGCGCTGTGTACATAAATCGCGAGATGATTCGTTCCCCCGATATACACCGTGCATCATAAGCTAAAATTATCAAACGTTTTATGGTTTAAGGAGGAAATTACCGAAAATTTGACAGTTTTCGGTAAATATTACCGGCACTTCGGTAATAATATCATATATATGGGCAAAAAACAGATTTTTCGGTAAAAATTACTGGAGTTTCGGTAAATATTACCGAACTCTTACAGTTTTTTCGGTAAACAATTTCGGTTTTTCGGTAATAGTTTCAGGCTGTTCGGAAATAACTACAGATGTTCGGTAACAATAACAGGTTTTTCGGTAATAACACAGAAAGTTCGGTAGCTATCTACCGATTGTTCGGTGATACAACGAGCTGTCAAGTTGACAGCTGTCAATTTTGTGACAGAACATCTCAGATAGGATCAGCCGAGTTTCGGTATTTTTTACCGAGAAAGGTCCGTAGTATTTGACAGTTGTCACTTCTCGGTCATGAAAAAATTACCGAACAGTTTAACGAACTCCACATCTTAGGAATTCGGTAAAATAATTACCGAACTCGGTAATTTTCGTTTACTGTGTAGGTTTAAACGATTGCTGAAAATGTATTTAGATCATCGGATTGTTATCGTTATAGTTTTTTTTCGAGGAGCTCTCATTCCTAAACGCTTACGTCAATGGTTGTGTAACGATTTGACTTTACTTTATTCCAACATTATTCAAACCGTTTTAGGAATCGTTCGTAAAAAGAGCACGCACACAAACGCAATATTTTTAATGTATATGGGAGATTTTCGGATAAAAATGGAAAATGTTTTCTAATTGCAACATTTTATTGAAGATCGTTTTTCCGCGCCGCTCTATAAGGGTATATACGGGCGATAGTATTGGCGAAAAATTGGCCTCAGCCATAACCTCAAATTTTGATTTGCTGGCGTCCTCACCAGTGATGCTAGGTGCGTAACTAAAATCAGTATTTGCTTGTTCAAAACTAGTTATAATATTTCTGAATTGATTAAATTTTTTAACTAGGAATAGCAGCTAAACGCATTACTAGGCGTCCCTAAATGGATGAAAATAAGGCATCTTTTGCTAATGAATTTTCAAGGTGAATTTAAAACATCTAAAAGATATTTTCATGTATTGCATGGTAGATTAAAAAAATAGTTGTTTCTAGCTTCCAAACGAATGCAAAATAATTCACTGAACAAACAAGTAAATTAATGAGAGCCTAAGTTGACTTTGAAAATAATCGCCTACATGCTCTGATTATTTTAAATATATCCACATAATTCGCTACATAGTTTAAGTGTGCGATACAGACAATTGTCATTTCGTTGCGTTTAATGTTCACATTCGGATAGAAATCTACGGGAAAGTTGCAAATCCTTAGTACTCATGAAAAGGTTTTTCAGTAACAATTGCATTAATGCAATCAAAAAAATATAATCATTTTCCAAATATCAATGCTCTTGGCAGCCCTGAACACCCAAAACAAATCAAAACACGAGCATCTGTGTATCTTTTCCACAGGGCGAATTTGTCGATATTAGTACCGGAGAATCGCGTTTATCGTGCGCCCTTCTCAAAAATCGATTCTGTTCTCCCATGGTTTGAGGTTAGGGCTGAGGCCTCCTGCTAAGGTGGTGTTCGTGTAGAACTGTCAATATATCCTAATATCGATGCGTAGCGAAAAACAAATTGTCCTGGCGCAGCGTTGAAAACGCATTCAATTACTGAAAGCTGCTTCTCTCGCAGGAATTCCAGAGTCTTGTTTGCTCCCTCTTGGCAGTAGCGCGAAATTGATCGCTGATAGGTGACCCGATTCGGTTGAACGCCCTTGGCCTGCAAATCCGCCAGAAATTCCGTTGCTCAGTATCCATATACACCCGAAGAAGGGCGTTGTAGTGGGAAATGTCCATTGCTGCGTGCAAGCTTCAGAGCTTACGCACCTCGGGAAGGTCTTCTGGAACTAGGTGACCTGCAATGAGAATTTCAAAAATTTCTGCTAAGGTGATTTTTAAGACACCGCGTTTAACATACCGCAACAAGGAATAACCAGTCAAGATTGACCGCTGGGAGTGGAAAGGTTAATACGGATTTCCTCCGGAACATCTTTCAGATCTCGGCGTAAAGTTCTTCCAGAGCGTTTTACATCTTCTTCCAGCCGCTTCAAAGATCGGTCTAGTCCCTGACTGGAACTAGCGGCAGATGTAGCATAACCGCTGGAAAGGAAAAAAAATACACTTTCTTTTAAAAACAGTGCAATTAAACGCTCAGTATAAAAATGAGCAGAAAAATCAATTACAGATAGAATCTGTTGCGTAACATGAACTTGCACATCACTGCGTGCCGCAAACCGTCACCCACATAAATGGCGAATTTTCCCGAACTTACTTCACAGAACATTGCGATTGCTGAATAAACTTCGTTCCGTCTCCCGGACTGTGTTGAAAATTACGTTCCGCGCGAATCCGGCGAAATAGCGCACAAATTTGCTAGACCGCAATATCGATGCCATGATTTTGTGGCGCTGGCTAGATGAAACACGAGAAGACCACACCGATTTTTTCGTTCTTCACGTTTGACAACCAAAACAAAGTCTACGTCAGTGGTGCCAGGTTCAATGTTTTATCAATATTTGTTTAAATATTTAGATGCAAAATTTAAAGGTAAATATTTAATCTGATCATGATGATTATGGGTAGTAATTTAAGAATGTTTTAGGGATCACAAATTAAATAAAATTGTAATTAAGTGCAGATGGATTTGCAAAGAATCACTCGTAATAACCGTGCTTAATTTCACTTAAAGCTATTTTAAACGCATCGCGGAAAGCGTGAACTAAACCTCGTTTAGTACGATGTATGTGCATACCTCCAAGATAAATTATTATCTTCGAAACTCTATAGAGTCGTATCAGAATAAAAAAAATATAAGAGATATTCTCATAACTACTCACTGATGTTTTGTAAAACTCCCTGGCATCTCTTGACCGCCGTTTCGCTCATTTCTGAAGTTTAAGTTTGAACGGTAAGGTTAACGGTTCGAGATAATTTTTACGATTACAGAAAAAATTAAGGAAATCGTTCATACCATTCTATCACCTTTACAGATACCATCACTTTTTCACTCAAAGGTTCATGTTTCGTTTTTATCGTTCAAATTTTTCGTCGAAGTAAAGTTCAATAGAACAGCTACGTTTACACTAAAAATCACTTTTTCTGAAGCTGTAGATGAATCGTATATACTGTTTGAGATATAGTTTTTTAGTATGCGGGTGGTATGCTCGATTCGTGCTTATGTATGAGTGCATTGAAAAAAAATATTGCATATGGGGATTTTTTTTTATTATCTGACAATTTGCGCCGGGGGTCTTCAGATTTTCCCCAAAATTGAAAATTGGGTTCATTTTTGCGACTTAAAAAAACATGTATTTTTTCAGATTTCTAACAGTTTTTTTTTGAGTTAGCTTCGGTTAGATTTTTTTGTAAATAAAAAATAACCATTTTTCAAAGCTACATAACTCTGTTGTTTCTCAACGGAAATTATAAAATAGCACATCAAAATGCATTGAAATTTTATCAGCTTTCCAAATAGAATAGTTGAAAAAAAAAAATGAACTTCAACATGAAAAGTTGTAAATAAACTTTAAATGGCGTCTAAAAGTACCGTCTGCACCACCGAATATTTTGCAAAAAATACCATTGTATAGCTCGATTCATGATGCAACTTTCGTCTGAAGACACCAAAGTGGGCCATTGACACCTTGAAGAGTTATGAAAGAAATAATGACAATAAATCTCTTTTTTTGCATCGAAAACAAACAATTTTGGAACAACTGCACTCACATATGGAGGTAGCGCGCACTTCTTACAACATGGAAACAAAAGAACTTACCAAAGCGGGTTAAAAACACTACTTTTTCGTGCTTTGTAGAGTGTTTGCAGCAAAACTGACTTTAAATTTTAACCAAAATTCTGAGTATCGTATAACGTATTGTTTATGTGATATAACTAATAATGGGAATGTTGCTTTTACAACCTGGTCATATACTATATAACTTATTAATTTTTCGATCAAAGATCATTGTGAAGCATAATCAATGCCAATAGTAGAAGGTTCAGTTCCTGTGTTTGGGATCACAAAAATGTGATTAAAAAAATTAAATATATAGACGTGCTTTACACAGTTTTTATATCAGGAGCTAAGCACTGGACACCAAAATCCTTTCCCATTGATCAAAAAAGTATGAGAAAGTGGCACAAATGTTGTAGAAATAATCAAAGAGCTCAGTATGGCCAGCCCAGGCTGTAAAATGATGAAAATATGATACTTTTACCGTATTCGTTTTCTACATTCGCCCAGTTTTGAGGTTTACCATACTAGAACGAACATAATTCGTCGTCAGTGTTTTGCTACCTCGATCGCTCACACACGAATTTTCAGTGTTCCACCGTCCATTTTAAATCAAATCTGGGGAATTACGGATGCAAAACTTAACGCATAAACTTCTAAAAATGACAGTAAAATGTGCATAACTTGTTTTGACCTGGTGCAAAACTGGGTATACACGAAAACGTTATTAGATTTTTGGATATAACATGAAGTCAGTTAAGCTGCAACAATCTACCGCCCCTTCTTTCATAACAGTCCCATATACAAAAATAAGCAAGCGAGACAATCAGCTTTTTCTGTTTTAGAATATATTTTTAAATTGTGACCACCACTTTCAGCATAAACGAAAATCGTTTCTAGGTTGTCATAATAAATCGTTAGACCTGAAATTTTCGAAATTGGGTTATTGGTAAGGTCGAGAAAACCACTTTTATTCATTATGAGACTTAATCGACCATATTTGAAACCTTTTTCGAATCTACTAGCATAACCGTCCCATAGAAAATATATTTTTCTCACCAAGCTACTTTCTAAGACTTAAATTTGATCATTTTTGAACTTCTAAATGCAATTGTCAGAAAAAGAAACATACTTTTGCAAAAAAAATATCATGAATTCCACATTGTAAGTTGAATCTTTTTACGATTTTTGATTGCATCCGATAGTTTTTCGCTCAGGAAGTCATTCCTAAGAAAGTCAGACCTGCCTTCGAAAACTACTGTGCATCATTCGACATCAAGTGAGTTCAAAAACGTTTAAATGATTCAAAGCAATAAACCAAAGACTATTTCGCCGAAAGAAACATTGAAAAGTAACCAAATCCGTGGTATTTCACATATGGGACTGTTATTCAGGTATATTTCATATAGGACAGCCACGAATTGATTTTTTTCTAGAACAAAACCTCTTTTTTTAGTCTTTTATGTTGAAGCTTTATGTTGACCTAAAATGACGAAAATTCATATGGGATTGTTATGCGAGTAGGGGCAGTCTGAAAAGGACGAAAAAATAGTGTTTTTACCAGCTCTGATAAGTTATTTTGTTTCCATGTTGTTAGAAGTCCTTGTTATCTCCATATGTGAGTGCAGTTGTTCAACCATTGTTTGTTTTCGATGCAAAAAAAGAGATTAATCGTCATTATTTCGTCGTCAAAATATTCGGTGGTGCAGACGGTACTTTTAGACGCCATTTAAAGTTTATTTACAACTTTTCATGTTGAAGTTCATTATTTAATTTTTTTCAACTATTCTATTTGGAAAGCTGATAAAATTTCAATGCATTTTGATGTGCTATTTTATAATTTCCGTTGAGAAACAACAGAGTTATGTAGCTTTGAAAAATGGTTATTTTTTATTTACAAAAAAATCTAACCGAAGCTAACTCAAAAAAAAAAAATGTTAGAAATCTGAAAAAATACATGTGTTTTTAAGTCGCAAAAATGAACCAAATTTTCAATTTTGGGGAAAATCTGAAGACCCCCGGCGCAAACCCGTCAGATAATAAAAAAAAATCCCCATATGTGTGGGTGGCATTTTTAGAATTTTAAAATCAAGGGAAGTTCTCAAAGTTTTAATGAAATGAGTTTTCAATTTCCTGTTTCACTTAATCAACATGCTTACAATTATATTTATTGATTCAAAAAACCTCTTCTACAATTTTGCACATATTTCAACACCTGTTCCGCCAGTGGATCATAATTTTTGTGAAGATAGATGTCGCAGAATCTCGGAACCAGACGGCTGTCGGAGCTGGCTACGAATTCGGCAGCAGCTTGTCCATCTCCACAGCCGATAGTCTTGCTTTAGTAGATCCGTTATCCCGTAGGGGGGAGGGGGGGGGGGGGGGGATTACGACAAGCACAAGAGATGCGGTCCCTTCCGGTGCGACGAATGTTAATGGTCAATCACTGCACCTGGATTCGTTGCCTTCTAAATTTTATCCGCGAAGCTTCCGTTTTCACCGTCTGCTGAAATGGAAAAAGTTAATATGACGATAAGCATTTAAAATCGACAATGATCCAAAAATACTTACTATTTCATTATCCGATGTTGCTGCAACAAAGAACGGAAACGAAATGGCCGATAATAATTTTTATGTTATTTGGCCTGCTACAATCACTAAAACTTATACCGAAAAGTCGTTTAAATTGAAAATCATGGTTGAACATGAGGATGGTTGAAGTTGTGTTTATCTACACTCATGATTGAATAGGAGTATATGAGCAATCGGTGCAATCAGCTGACTGGACTGATGCACGTTTAGAGTTAAAACCCCAATTTACGGCTTTGAACGCAACCCTACGCGCGGAATTGCTCGCTCAAGGTTTTAAAATGACCTGTGGGTTATGTTCTTTCGTTCTTTGATAGCTCATGTTTCTCTAATTCTTTCCATCACCTACGAAAATGTGATTAACTTCTATCTTTTCGAGGTGAAACTCACCTCACAGCGAGGTAAACCTGAATCACTCGAATCGTGGTTGGAAAAAAGGTACAATTCACCGAGAAAAAGGGTGAATCCAAAAAAAGGTAAATCTTACCTCGTAGCGAAGTGTAGTTGACCTGGATTGAGCTAAACAAAACGGTATAATAATTCATCAAAAACAAAGTAAATATTTGCCGAACTCGTTTATTGAGGTTAAGCTGTTTTGTCGTTCAGGAAGGAAGTTTTGCTACGTGCAAAATATGTGAAAATAGGAACAGAATGATACACACAGGCAAATTTTTATTATAATTTTCATAAGATGCGTCTTATGAACCGCTTTTTATAGTGTAAAATTGTGTTTCATAAGAGTCTTATGAAATTTCTTCAGTTTTCACATGAACAATAATGAACATCTTATGAAAAATGAAGAAACGGCATTGTGAAAATATAATGAACACATTCATTCATTCCATTTTGCTTAATAGTTAAATGTCATTATGTGATCCTTCTGATTGGTAAGTTTGAGTCGATGTTTTTGATGTAAACGCTTAATATATTTGAAAACTAAAATATATTATGTTTTTGTTTTCTTTTCAGTATGCTGACCGGCAAAAAAACGCAAAGTCGAAGAATCGGATGCGGCAGAAGAAAACTTGCCTCAATAAATTTTCATTCAACCCTCATCCGCATTAGATTTCGTTACCCTAATCAGCACTAGGAGTGTCAATTTGACACCACAAGCTTAAATCGTTATAACTTTTGGCGTGTTCAACCGATCTAAACAAAGCTTATATCAATAGAAACCTTGTAATATTAGTAAAATATGTTTAGAACATTATATATAGTTTAAGCTACTATTTTTCTCGTTAGAAGAAATAATGATGCGTGTCGTGACTAGTAAACGCGAACTAGTATCAATAGAAAATTTCCAACCAAGAAACGCACGACACGCATTATTATTTCGTCTCTCGGCTTGGCTCTCTGCGCAAATCACCACCCACCGTACCTACTCGGAGAGCAAACAAACACGTTCTGTTGGACGCGCTGCTTGTGGTTCTGGAAATTCAGGAATAATTTTACGTTTATAACTTTCATATTTTTGTAAAATCTCACTGCGTGAATTGTTGCACCTCACTAGAATGTAGATTAAATTTGCTTTCCAATGAATATACTTTTGTTTGGTCCAAACAAAGTAAAAGTCCTAAAAATCCGGGTAGGGGAACATGCCCTATTATGCGCCACCTAAGCGAATCACTGATTTTCTAGGTATTCCACGTACAAATTGTGTTGAAAATGAGTGTAATCGTTGAAGAAAAGTGTTTTCTACAAATGCCTATGATTTTTTATTACTCAAGTTGCTATAGTTTCTTCAAAAACTTTATTTTTAAAAACCATATTCAAAGCCACAGAACAAAACTGTGTTGCAAATACGCGCCTAGCAGCCGAACACACCCGAGAGCAGCCGAAGCCCGAAAACACACCAATACTTACAGACACTTTGAATGCAAAGAAAATCAAAATGGACTAATCATAATTTAAAAAAAATGTAAAATAGATTTTTAGGGCTGAATTAACGCTCAAAATATGGTTTAAAACTTTTTGTTCATTTTCTATGAAAATTGGCCTTTTTGAAAAATTAATGCTATTTTCAGCCTACTACGATTGGCGCGTTATAACGAGTGCATGGGCCGTGATAGAACATACCCATAAAAAGCATACCTTAGCGAGTTCAGTATGATTTTTAGCATAAAATCATAGTTTAGATTCTCCTCTATCGATGTTTCAGAAAATATTGTCTTATTCGTTTTTCTCTGCTTGGTGACACCTTATTGAAAGTGTTTTAAAATTTAGATCGAAATGAAGAAAAACCTAAATTGTGAAATTATCACGACACAGGGGCATTTTAAGGAAAAATTCATACTTGCCATGACCAATCACAGCATTTAAAACATATTGGTAATATTTTGCAGGCTTAAAATGTTTCAGATTCTTCAAAACAAGGGTGGCGCGTAATAGCCACATGGGGCGTTATATGAACTTTTCCCCTACATCCTGAAGGTGGACCACAAAAACAGATGAAATTTCAATTTGTAAACAAATCGCGCAAAGTAGTGAACTTTGAAATATTCCAGTAAATTCATTTTTTGTTGCATCTAATATTTAAAGATAGCAAAATGTTAGAATTTTAATCAACTTTGTAGTCATATTTTTTCAAAAACTCTACCATCGCTCAAACAGTTTTTACTAGCAATCGAATGTAAAGTAGGTTTTTCAGACCACTTTTTTTAACTTTTTGTGACCATTTCATTGAAAAAAAAAAATTAAAAAAAATATTTCTTGGCTTCATGATGTAGATATTAACTTCAGCTTTCATATGCATAAGGCAAAAATGGACGTGTAATATATGAACTACAGCAGTTTTTCTGAGGCATGTTTTTTCGTGTTTTTTTTTTCTTTCATGCTGAATAACCAGAAAACTAGTAGCTTGAGCTATATATGTTCTAAACATATTTTACTGACACTACAAGGTTTCTATTGATATAAGTTTTAAATATCAATTATAATTCAAACGACTTAGAAAGATTTTACTTTTGGAGTGTCATATTGACACTCTAAGTCGGAAAAGGAAGTTTTTTTGTCCAGGCTTCCAGGGTTCGTCCATAAAAAAAAAGTAAAGATACAATATTCAAGAACTTTTGAAATCATTGGGGGTCCCCGAAGAAATTTTTGTTTTTTGAAGCTGCTGAAAAAAGTTACAAGCCTTCAAACTTGCAATAGTGTCAAAATGCACTCTAATGCGGACGAGGGTTAAAAAATAATTATAAGGTTAAAGTCCCTATTTATTTGAAATAAATATCAATTTTTGAATGAATTTTGTTTTTATTTTTATTGAAGAAACCAATTAAACCAACTGGCATTTACCTTTTAAATCAGTGAATGAGAAAACGATAATATTTACTATTTTTCTAGGTGAATGCGAAAAAGGTTAAATTTTCCTTTCTGCTAGGTGAATGAAAAAAGGTAAAATTTACCTCGAAAAAGGGGTGGAAAAAAATCATTTCGCTTCTCGGTAAATTTTTCCTTTTTTTTATTTTCCATGTATCGAAAACCCGGAAATTTGAAAATGGAAACTTGCTGTCCACCCTGCATAAAATTCTCTTATGAACTGGCACCATAAGAAAATCATTAAAATTCATAGGATTGTCGTATGACCAAGGTTGCCGAAAAAAATTCTGTGTATTGACGAAAAAAAAATTCTGACTGTCTGTGATTTTACCCAAAAATTCAGTGACGGTTTCAGGGCTGGTAGCGAGTCACTTTTTAGTGACTTGGTCACTTTTTTGGGTCAGTCACTAAAAAGTCACTTTTTTCATCATTTGGTCAATAAAGTCACTATTTTTCGAAAAATGGTCACTTTTATCACCAAAGGTCACTTTTTTCACCGATAATAAACCAATGAAAGAGTAATTTGAATTGCGCGTGTTAATATTAACGGTAGTAACGGTAAATTACTTGATCAGTCAGTCAGAAATTTTTTTTCGCCTCCGGCCTGAATCACCCTTGGCTTGAGACACTTCGATCTACGACATTATTTGACGTTCATGAATTGAAACTAACTTTGATTGTAGATTATAATTTTTAGTTCAATCAACCTTTTGTATTGGAACTTAAAACTTGATATACAAAAACCCTATCTCGTCTTTAGAATGGGTTTTTATTAAGAAGTGTAACTAAGATTGAGATTGAAACGAACCATATTTTTTTTTTATTAAAAAAAATCTTTTATGTCATAACAAATGTTTTGATGAAATATTCTTAAAAAAACAATTTCAGACTCAATTTTATTTCGTGTTTTTTGTTCTTCTAAATACTTAAAAAAAAGGGTTTTAAAAATTTACACAAGGCCAGAAAATTTACATTTTTCTTAGGTGCAATTAAACGGTAATTTCAACTATGTAATTTGAATCTAAATATGCATGCAATATTTCTATCAGCTTTTGTTATTGAAATGACTTTGAAAATAATAAAAAATCTTTAGAGAAGTTTCTGCACTTTTTTTTTACAAAAACTCAAATGAAAAACATATTATTTAGAAATAAAAGTTTTATATGAATTAATGAACTTTAAACAGAATCAAGTTTTTTTTACACTTTCTGCTGTGATGTCAAAAATACTTGTAATGACATTTTTCCATAATCAGTTATCTATCAATTTTACTAGTAATAAACTCTTTATCACCAAAACTAAATGTGTTCGGCCGAATTGGACGAAATTTCTAGTTGGGGACACTATTTACCAAATCAATAATTTAAAAAAATATGCACCAAAATGGTTATGGTGAAACATGTTTATTGAAAAAACTCTTCCTGAAATGTTTTTAAAAACTAATCTTTTTTATTTCCATATTGTTTTTTCAATTTTGAAATAAATTTACCGAATTTTATTGTACAGTTTTTTTTTTTCAATTTTCTAATCAACTTTCCGGACTTTTTTTTAAACAAACTTTTTAAATTTTTAAGATATATTTTTAACAATTGTTTTCTTGTTTTTAAATTCTGAATTTTCGTGTTCTTCAACCATAAGCCTTTAACTCCAAATTTTTAATAATAAAACATAATTTCAATCTTCTGTTCTTTCAGGACCCAATATTTTAATCAAAAGAGACAAAATACTCAGAGCTTGTAGTTTAAAGCTTAAACACCGGCGATTGAAAATTTGAAAACTTCTTATTAATATTTTTTGTATGAAATCATGTATTTTGGATCGATCATGATTTTTAAATTAATCTAAAAAGTTTGAAAAATTGATCTAAGTAGCAACTTTAAAAATAAATTTTAATACGCAGTGTTAACTAACTTTGTATTTGATTTGTGCTTTCAATATTAATAACAAAAGTTTTGAACTCATTATTTTTAATTTTTCATCAGTTTTTATCATTCACGTAATTACTCATTTTCTAACATTTCTTTGTCAGTGTAGTTGAACATGAAGTTATTATTTAAGCTTCAAAAATGAAATTTTGATAGCTGGGGGATTTTACTTTATTAAAGGTTTTATGTCTGGCTTATATAACTGGCACTTTTAAAATAATTATAAATATACTCTTCTTTTTATCAAATTAAATTAAACCATCGAACATTGAATAAATTCTGTTCAAAATTCATTTCTTATTCAGTAATCGGTAATTCACATTTTAATTCGTGATTAAATATTTTATGTTCAAATAAAAAAAAATTACAGCGGATTTTCTCACTAAACTTCCAGTTGAAAATGAGGAAAAGAATTCCAAATTTAGATGATTAAAAATTAACAATTATTATCATTTTCCTAACATCTATTCATGGTAAGTTTTGTACAAGATTGGACATTTATTTAAGAATTCAGATTTTTTTAATTTTAAATTTGCTAAGAAATTCTTTTGAAACTAATTTATTTCTTACTTTCTTGACTTGAAAATTTGAAACATTCATTGTAACATGTTTCCAAAATTTTATTTATCAGTCATTTTTTTAGTATACAGTAGTGTTCCGATTTTGTCAGCTCCCGATTTTGTCTACCCCCGATTTTGTCTATCCCCGATTTTGTCAGCTTTTTATCCCGATTTTGTCAGCCTTTAAATTTAGTTGAAATTTTCTGCTTTTCAACTGAAATTCCCAGTCATTTAACTTTGTATGTTTTTTTGGCGGTTGACCTGACCCACGTAGAGGACCACCCATTAACCACTTGGAATTTTAAGGGTTGGTATTTTAAGGGTTGGGGTGATTGAAGGTTCATAAGAGTTTTCATTGATGACGAATGGAAGGAGGTTGAAACTTAACCACATTTTGATCTCATGGTTTATGGATAGCCCTTGGGATTATCCATAAACCACGTAGACCTCAGGGTGGAGAGGGGGGGGTTGGCCAAAGTGTACACTCCATACAAATTTTCGAAAATTTATATGGACAAAAGTATACGAGGGAGGAAGGGGGGGGGGGTCTGAAATGACCGAAAATGAGTCTACGTCAAGGCCGTGCGAACGGGGGGGGGGGGTGTTTAGAGGTTTAACCCCCCCCCCATGAAGATTTTTTCCATGTAAAATTTTCACCGTAGTAACGGAAAATTACTTGATCTTAAATGTATTTGAAAATAAGTGTTGACAAGCAAGCCAGAAATTTTTCTCGCCTCCGGCAGAATTTAGTCTTAAATCACCCTTGGCTTGAAACATTTCGATCTATGACGCTTTTCGACGTTTCGAATTGAATTAAATTTGATTCTAAATTGCAATTCAACGAATCTCTTGTACAGAAACTCAAAACTTGACAAAAACCTTACCTCTTCAGAATGGGTTTTCATGAGGAATTGTAACTAAATAAGAACAGAGTTTGAGAATAACCATTTTTTTATTTAAAAAACCTTTATTTCATTACAAACGTTATGCTGATATGAAATATTCTGCAAGAAAGCAATTTCAGACTAAATTTTATTTCATGTTCTTTGTTCCTCTAAATGCTCAACATGACAAATAATTTACACAAGGGCACAAAATTTATATTTTTCTGAGGTGCAATGAATTCAAAAAGTAATTTCGACTTATTCGGGTACCCTGAATCTAAATATGCAATATTTCTATCAGCTTTTGTTATGAAATGACTTTTGAAAATAGGTAAAAAGTATTTGAGAAATTTCTGCACGTTCTTTTACAAAAACTCATATTAAAAACATTCCATTTAAAATATAAGTTTTAAATGTATCATCAACTTTCCTCAAGACTTCAAGTAATTTTGAGTTCTGCGAAAACAGTTATAGAAGTTTTATGTTTTTTTTTAACTTTTTCTCGTTTAACAATATTTTAAGAACTTTCATACAAAATTCAATGTTTGATACTTTTTAAGCATACATGTAATCTTTTTGCAGGTAGGTTAAAATTATACATTTTTCAAATTGCAATAACTTGCTTGCGAGCAGTTTGGCGCACTTCATTTTTCGAGAAGTGACAGTTGTAATTATGATCTAAATGCATGTAGAATATGTCGGTGGGTTCTCGTGGGTTCCTTGCCAAATGATTTAATAAAGTTGGTTAATTTTCAATACAAATTCACATATTTTAAGACCTTTTTCAAAGAAAACATCCGCATTTCTCGTAGAAAAGTCGAATTTGCGTCGTTTAATTATTGCTTTAGTCAATTGCGACGCGTCGTTGGTTAAGAAACCAAAGAAACAAAAGATCCTCCAAATTTTTATACGCACCTGTGGAAACGTATTTGAAAGTCTTACCAAGACGACACGAGGTGTTGAATGCCGCACGAAGTATGGAGTCAGCATTCTTTTGAATTTTTTTGACGGTTGTTGGATGGATGTTGTACTTCTTCGCGATGTCTGCTTTCTTCACAGCCTTGTCCTCAAGATTCCGAAGGATTTTGACTTTTTCCTTAAGGCTGAGCGAGTTTCCTTTTTTTCTCAATAGCCATTATTTTTGGAGACATATGTAAATTTAAAAAAAAAGCCATCTGTTTTGAAAACCATACAATTTGAAGCACTTAGGATAGTACAAACCTTGCTCTACACAGTGCTTAGCTTTTAATGGTGACGCTTTTTAAAGTTTGTTATAACGAAGTTCTTGATGATGTTTGTAAACAATCACTTAGGGTTGAGTTCTTGAACAGGTCCTCCATTTTGCTATTTGCAAGACCTTTCATTTGACGCATCAAGAATTCAAATCGGTCAAGCGGTCATCGAGAAACGTGTGTGACATTATTTTGTTACATACACACACACACACATACACACATACACACACACACACACACACACACACACACACACACACACACACACACACACACACACACACACACACACACACACATGACATATATGACACTTGGCCCTCCGGGCCTCGGATCGAAAGTTAGTTTATCAAGCAACATGTATACCCTTCCTTGTAAGAAGGGTAAAAAATAAAGAAAAGGGGTCAATGTACCCCTAATCACGGTATTGACATAAAATATCAAAATAACAAGTAAACCGACAATTATCAAATCATAATTGAAATTATTTTCAAGAAAAAAATTTTCCCGATTTTGTCAGGTACCCTGTTTTGTCAGCCCTAAATTCAAGATGGGGCTGACAAAATCGGAACAATACTGTATGTGTTGAACATGAGTGAAAAACAGTGTAAGAAAACCCTTTTCGTTTCAATTTCTTATTTTTGGTATTGTTATTATTTTTATCTAAATTTGAATTTCGAAACTCTCCCCCTCCCCCCCCCCCCTTCCCTTTCGCACGGGCCTGATTTGGTCACATTTTTTGTACTTCAAAGTAACTTTTTTCGTTCTACATAGTCACAATTTGGTCACTTTTTTCGGTCCTCAAAGTCACTATTTGGTCACTTTTTTTTCAAATTTTGGTCACTAAAGTCCCTACTTTTTTACTTAAGAAAAATCAATTAACATTACCAATTGTATAATTTTGAAATGACATCCTGCAATATGTCACCATCACCAGCAAATCAACACCCGGTTCCAATAAAGTGGTTTTCCGCATCCGGTTCTTTGGTCTTGCGCATTTTGCCGGTCAGTATGCTGAAAAGTCGGCTGTATTTTGAGGTGCAAATATATTCAACGTTAACAAAAATAGAAACCTCAACACAAACTTACAATTTGAAAAATCACAATCACATTTAACTATAGTTATGTATTTAAGAAGAATATAACTATAAAACTTATAGAATGAATGAATGTGTTCATTTTATTTTTTCAATGTCGTTTATTCTATTTTTCATAAGATATTCCTATAAAAATTGAAAGAATTTCACAAAACTCTTATGAAAAGTCTCTCTAAAAAATGATTTATAAGACACATCTTATGAAAATTCGAATAAGAGTTTGCCGAGTGTATGTGTACATTATCGACATGAACCAAAATATAAAGTGTTACAATCAAACCATTTTCGGGCTACTGGATGGAATGCTAAAGATATTTGGATAGTTTCTAATTCAATTATTTTTTCTCAGAATGCCTGCACCAGCGGAAAATGGAGCCGGAGTGCCCAAAACAGAGCTGCAAGAACTGCAACTCAAACAGCAACAAGTGGTCGATGAGGTAAAATCATTCGAATCTAATTAATCGATGCGTTAGTTTTCACTTTTTTTCCCTTTTCAGTCCCTCGACAGTACGCGCCGAATGTTGGCGCTATGCGAAGAGGTAAGTTTTGCTTAAATCATACGGATTTTCCTTTTAAAATGTTGAATTTGACGATAATAACTAACCATAGCACGTAAAGCAATCATACTTTCAATAGGTATATGACTAGCATAATGATATGCCCGATAAGCGCAAACCAAGCAAAATGTTGCAAAAACACGAAAGATTTGCTTATGGTACAGGATCGTGCCAATTACCTATCCATCAAATGATGTAGTTTTAGGTAGCACAAATGGAAATTTTCCTATGAGACGAAATGTAACAACTTTTATGGTATTAAATAAAAAAAATGAGGTTTTGGAATCAACAGGTTTAAGAAAAAAATAAAAAAAACATTCGCCTTTGAGGTAACTGTGGAGAGTCTTACTTTTTGCTTAAAATGTACATACATATAGCATTTCCAAGGATATTCAATTGAATGATTCAATTTGGTTTCGAGTTGTTGTAATTATTTCTGTTGTCGTTGTTGTTCTCATTATCCTAAGTCATCATATTTAGAAATCGGACTGTAATCAACTAGGTATTTACTTTTTGACAGAAGACTGTTGCTGTGGACAGTGTGAACTGAAAGATAGTTGCATTGATAATTCAATCAATGTACTATTGTTCTGATGTTTCGTTTTTTTTTATTAATATAATTTAAATGTTTGTAGATTCAAATTTTAATTTCCTATTTGTGTTCAGATTCTAACGTTGCAAAAATGTGTACTGTACTTTCTAACGTCATGCACAATCAACAAACAATAAGCATAGTACCGCTAATGATATTTTAATTTTTAATGGTTAATAATATATTTTATATTTTTCGCCAATCTCAACGCATTTCTTCATAGTTCAAAACGGATGAAAAGCAAATCTCCTCTTTATGAGGCACGATAATGACTAACTTTACGCAATATTGAGAATGAATATCATACATACGGTTTTCGTGTAGTTCAACTTTAAACAATCATTAAAAAATCAGCAGTGGATCAATTTTGATTAAATCGCATTCAATGTGATGCAGAACATGTTGTTTACAAATGCCGAAGAGATGAGCTTGATAGACGAAAACGAAAAAAGTTATCAAGTGAATTGTTATGGACTGCTGGTGTCTTCACTTACCCTGCTTCATGGGGTAAGTGGGGACGGTAGATTTTCCCTTTGATTTCTCAGGAAATTTTCAAAAAAATTGTGTTTTCTTGGTTGAATACGTTACTTCATTGTTCGAACCGTCCAAAATTTTGAAAAAAGTTCATGGTGGTGATAATTGTGTGTAATTTATGTTGCAACACACGAGATTCGATTTTATCGAAAATATATGCTTATTCCAGATACACAAATACTTTTCCTAACTTTTCATGATCTGAATGCTAAATAAAGCTAAAATGTATTGAATGAAGGAGAGAAAATTGAAAAAAATATCTAAACATCAAGTATTATAAAGCCGTCCCCACTTACCCCAGGTAGGGGTTGGAGACAACATTTTAGATTTTTGAAAATAAACTCTTTTTTCTTATTTTTTTAATCGTCGTTTCTTTTCCTAACTGGTTGTTTCTAATGTAAAGATTGTTTCAATGTAGACTTTTTGGCCAAGAACCAGCTAGTTTACGAGAAATTTGCGATTAAAAAAGATGCACATCAACTCCACATCGTAGTTAAAAATAGAAAATTAACGAAAAGGCATCGCAAACATCCGTTAATGTCGGATCCGTATCTTTTTTACAGTTGTTGGATAGATTACAAGTAAATTTAACATTCTGCATTAAAAGTTTGAAAAAATAGTTGACAGTATTGTTTTAATAGCCACCGTCCCCACTTACCCCGCGTCCCCACTTACCCCGGTGTACCTTATTCGTTTTCGTGATCAGTAGATTGGGATCGATCTCAATCCGACATTAACCCTGATCCGCTCTTGAGTATCAATATGACACTATCGGAAGTTTGGCGGCTTGTGACTCTATTCAGGTGCATCGAAATAAAAAAAAAATTAGGCGACCTTCAATGAATTCTTGAAATCTTTAATTTTGCATCATCAGTTTTTTTTTATGGACGCACCCTGAAAACCCAGGGAAAAAACTCCCCAATTGAAACCGGTATATCTCTCTTGTTTCATTCGATTTTTACCAAATTTATAGTTATGGAAACTTCGTATTGTAACTCAAATATGTTTCTCAGACATTACCCAAGCAACCAAAAGTCGCGTTTTTACTTAAATATGGAACTCCGAAGTTCACATTTGGCTGAAAAAATGTTTTACGGGAACTTCAGGTGACTCTTGTCGCATAAAAGTTACTCAGGAACTTCCATCGCCCTTTGAAAGGTTAAACTATCGATAACGGAACTTCTAAGCGCTATTAATGGAACTTCTTTCAAGAAGGTCGATAATGTTCGCGTAACATTCCAAAACGCACCATTAAGATACTTGAAGGTTTTTTTTTTTTTAAATATGTCTTTATTTGTATCAAATCATCATTACACTTATATTACATTATTGCATTAAACTAGGTGTTCAGCTCAATAATGAACTGTTCATAGCCCTATAAGTAACTAGATTATAAAAATTTATTTATAAGATTTAAATTTGCTGAGCGCAATCAAGTTTTTAATGTAGGAGAACATCCTGTAATAGCAAAAATATTTTATACTTAAAACTAAACACTATCTTAAAATTAAACTAAACATAAAGAGAACGAATCTCTGCGATGGAAGACTGCATCGATTTGCCTCTGAAGTTGGAGATGATTTTGTTGGCCATCTCTTCGATCGATTCAATGCCCGCAATCCGATGAAGATCTTCGGTGCTGTGCCAAGGTGGAAGCCGCAAAATCATTTTCAGAACTTTGTTCTGAATCCTCTGGATGGCTTTCTTCCTCGTCGCGCAGCAGCTAGACCAAATCGGAACTGCATACATGATCGCTGGTCGGAAAACTTGTTTGTAGATGAGCATCTTATTTCGCAGACACAACCGGGATTTCCTGTTGATGAGAGAATAAAGAGATTTAGTGTATTTATTACATTTAGATTGAATATCTTCAATGTGATTTTTAAAAGTAAGATTCCGATCAAGTGTAAGTCCCAAGTACTTCACGTGATCAGACCATTCTAATGAAACCCCATTAAAAGTTATGGAATGATTTTCATTAGGTTTTAAAAAATTTGCTCTTGGCTTATGGGGAAATAAAATAAGTTGAGTTTTGGAAGCGTTAGGAGAAATTTTCCACTTTTTCAAGTAATTCAAAAAGGAATTTAAATTTTGTTGCAATCTACTGCGTACCACCCGTAAATTTCGACCTTTGGCTGAAAGCAAAGTGTCATCAGCAAATAATCTTCTACCTTTTCCTTCTGGTACATCAGGAAGATCAGAAGTAAAAATATTATATAAAATTGGCCCAAGTATACTACCCTGAGGGACACCAGCTCTAATGGGTGTCCTTTCAGAGCATGAATTTTGATAGCTTACTTGTAAGGTTCGGCTAGTCAAATAATTTTGAATAATTTTGGTGAGATATACAGGAAAATCAAATCGAGCTAATTTAGCTACTAAACCTTTGTGCCAAACACTGTCAAAAGCTTTTTCAATATCAAGAAGAGCAACACCAGTTGAATAACCCTCAGATTTGCTAGCGTTAATCATATTAGTTACACTCAAAAGTTGATGTGTAGTAGAATGTCCATGACGAAAACCAAATTGTTCATCAGGGAAAATAGAATTCTGATTAATGTGAATCATCATTCTATTCAAAATAACTCTCTCAAATAGTTTACTTAAAGAAGGAAGCAAACTAATTGGTCGATAACTTGAAGGCTCTGAAGCATTTTTTCCAGGTTTCAAAATTGGAGTTATTTTGGCATTTTTCCATTTATTGGGAAAATAAGTCAAATGAAAACATTTGTTGAAGATTTTAACTAAAAAATTTAAAGTGCTTTCAGGCAACTTTTTAATAAGAATATAGAAAATCCCATCTTCCCCTGGAGCTTTCATATTTTTAAATTTTTTGAAAATCAATTTAAGTTCATCAATATTTGTCTCACAAGAACTTTCAAACACATTTTGCTTGGAAAGAATATCATCAAATTCTAGGGAAATTTGAGCATCAATTGGACTTACAACGTTTAAATTAAAATCATGAGCAGACTCAAATTGTTGGGCTAATTTTTTAGCCTTTTCTGAATTAGTTAAAAGAAGTTTATCCCCATCTTTCAAAGTAGGAATTGGCTTCTGGGGCTTTTTCAAAATTTTAGTTAATTTCCAAAATGGCTTTGAGTAGGGTTTTATATCCTCTACTGCTTTAGCAAAATTTTCATTACGAATGAAATTTAAACGACGTTTGATCTCTTTTTGAAGGTCGCAATAAATTGATTTCAAATAAGGATCCCTAGTACGTTGATATTGGCGTCGACGAATGTTTTTCAGTCGTATCAAAAACTGAAGATCATCATCAATTAAAGGTTGATTAAATTTTTGTTTAACTTTAGGTATTGAAGCAGCTTTAGCATTGACTATTGAAGTTGTCAAATTTTCTACAGCCAAATCAATATCTTCTATTGAATTCAGTGGAACGTTGACATCTAAAATACGTTCAATAAAATTCATATATCGCTCCCAGTTAGCCTTTTGAAAATTAAAAGTTGATTTTAAAGGGTTTTCAATGGGACTTTGAGATAAAGAAAATGTTACTGGAAGGTGGTCTGAATCGAGGTCCGCATGAGTAACTAATTGACTACAATGCTCGCCTAAATCCGTTAGAACCAAATCAATTGTGGAGGGATTTCTAATTGAAGAAAAACAAGTATGCCCATTAGGATACTCAACAGTATAATAACCTGCAGAGCAGTCATTAAACAAAATATTCCCATTTGAATTTGATGAAATATTATTCCAAGATCGGTGTTTTGCATTAAAGTCACCAATAATAAAAAATTTAGATTTATTTCTGGTGAGTTTTTGTAAATCTCCCTTCAAAAAATTTTTTTGTTCACCGCTACATTGGAAAGGCAAATATGCGGCAACAATTATAATTTTCCCCATAGAAGTTTCTAATTCAATTCCAATTGTTTCTAAGACTTTTGTATTGAAAGAAGGAAGAAGTCTAAATTTGAGACGACTATTGATGACAATAGCTACACCCCCACCTTGTCGATCAAGTCGATCATTTCGTAAAATTTTAAAGAAAGCATTGCTTTTCAAGTTATTGTCTGGCTTTAAAAAAGTTTCAGTGATGGCAGCAATATGTATGTTTTGAGTTTTCAAAAATAAAAAGAATTCATCTTGGTTAGCCAGCAAAGATCTAGCATTCCAATTCATAATATTTAAACATCTATTTGGATCCATTAGGGAATCGTAAAGTCATAATAATTTTGTTAGCATAATTAAAAGAAGTTTGGAAAGCTTCAAACATTGAATTTGCTTTCAACATAAGTTGCATCATTTCCATTAAATTTTGATGCAAAAATTTTAATTTTTCCTCAGTAATCTCACCCAAATCAACAAAATTGTTAGGATCAGAAAATGAAGGAGAAGAACCAGTATTTGAATTTCGGGGATTTTCCCAAGCCTTCGCATGTACGTTGAGACTTGGTTTTTTCCCATTTTTATTAGTTAAACCTGAAGAGGGAAACCCATTTTCAACCACCTCTGAGAACGATAAACAACGAGTCTGGGGCGCAGATTCAGCACAGGTAACATTAAAATCACTTCGGGTATTACCCAGCCGTGATTCCAATGTCGACCGAGGCTGACCGCGAACAGGCAGGTTGTTTGCCGGCCCGACGTGTGAAGACGAAAAAGAGGAAAGAGGAGAAGAAACTTTTCTGGAAACTTTGGGATTTTTCCTAGAAGCAATAATTTTTGCCCTGATGGGACAATCTAGCGAATTCGAGGAGTGATTACCTGCGCAATTCGCACACTTAAAAAAATCTGTTTTTGGCTTATCACCACCAAAAAGGCATTTAGATTTTTCATGATCGAATGAGCCGCAAAACATGCATCTGGCATTCATTCTACAATTTTTAGTGCCATGACAAAAAGCTTGACAACGACGACATTGCGTAATGTTTTGTAAAAAATTGGTAGAAGATTTACGAAAAGGTTCGAATTTGACTCGACAATGAAACATAAGACGAGCCTTTTCAAGAATTTGCAAATTATTAACCTGATCCTTTTTAAAATGGATCAAATAAAGTTCAGGAGCAAAACCAACACTACTGGTATTATTCGTGTTGGTTCTTTTCCTCATTTGAATTACTTGAATTGGAGAAAAACCTAACAAAGAATTTAATTCAGCTGTGATCTCATCCGGTGTCTGATCGCCAGTGAGACCACGAAGTACAACTTTAAATGGACGATCACTTCTAGCGTCGTACGTAAAAAATTGGTGTTTTTTATTATTCAAATAATTTAAAACCTTTTGAAAATCATTAAAAGATTCCGCCAAAATACGAGCAGTTCTCCTTCGACCGATTTGAAAAGAAATCTTCACATCCTTGACGGAAGTGACGATTTCTTTCCGAAAGGCATTGAAGTCAGGAATCGTGACCGTAATTGGTGGAACCTTTTCGTTTTTAAGAGTATAAGAAGAAGAAGGTTTCTTAGTACTCTTATCAGAATTAAATATGAATATTTCCTCATCACCGATGTTATGAAGGACATCGAATGAATTGGAAATTTCAACTTTTTTGGCAGATGGCCCTGGATTAGGTTCAGCAATCCGTTTTCTTCCGGCCCTTGAGCCGGCCGAAGACTTCCCCATGCTGGAAAGAAAAGAGAAAAATATGAATAAAATAAAATGAAAATAATTTTAGCACTGAAAAGTGCTGATTGAAAAACAGGTAAGGAAAAAATAAATAATGTAAAAATGTTCCTGCAGGTACACAGCAACGATACGATGCTCCGGCGTACGTGTTGACGGCTCAACGGTACAGATGGAAGTGAAGATACTTGAAGGTGTTTTAAAGAACCTATATGGGAATTCTAAGCGACATATCAAAAATGTTTTTCAAGAAGGTCGATAACGTTCGCGTAACATTCTGAAGCGCACCATTAATATACTTGAAGGCGTTTTAAAGAACCTATATGGAAGTTATAAGCGACATGTCCAAAATGTCTGTCAATTTCTTGTCATGGTATTTGTTTTGTTTATATCTGTCCTGATATTGACAAATGGAATTAAAGATTTTTTTCTAATTTTCTTATAAATGTTTAAGATATTCGAATAAATTTTTGATGATGCGAATTTTTGCTATGATTCATATTGTGTACTGAAAGTCCTTTGTACCGAATTCCTTTTGCTATGATTCATATTGTGTACTGAAAGTCCTTTGAACGAAAATCTATTGACCAACCCACTCAATCATCTCAAATGACATTAAGTTTAAATACTAATCATTACAGTGGCAATTAACTATTGCTGGATTGGTCGAGAGGCTGGTGAGTTTCATTGCAACCTAGAGAGCAGCGGTTCAATTCTCTAGGCGTAAGCAGCTTTTGTAATCAAAATAATATAATTAAAATCAATGTGATAGACCATGATAGACCGGCAACCTAGCAATCTGACATCGTAATGTCAGAGCAATCTGTCAATCGGACATTTTCTTAGAAGCTGAATAGCGTTCTCTACAGCCACCTAAACGAACTTGAAAGTAGCTTTAAGAACTTAAATTTTGGGCTGATTAGCATTCTCTTCAGACACAAACGAGAGCTGATTAAGCTTCTATGGAACCTTTTTAAGGGAATTCTGGTTACTTGGGTATTCAGCTACAACACTTCAGTGTTCTGTTATTCAAAGTATTAGGAAAAACGAAAAATACATGCTTCGTAAAAAAGACTGTAGATCAACTATGGAATGCTAAAAAAATCACTTAGTGTCCAAGAAAGATCAAGTTCGAAGCTATGCGTTGCACAAAAGGATATATATATTTTTTTAATTTTGCTAAGTTCATTACCACAAAGATATAAAAAGTGATGTTAAAACCGTACTTTTCTATCAATTAATCGTCAAAATTATCAAACCAGATAAATTTTAAAAGTTGACGTAATCTGACACATTTTCGTATCTTTAGATTTTCTAAATACGAAACTCAGAATCTTTGAAGAATTTTCAAATGTAGCTATTTTTCGAACTTTTTGTCAATTTTCAATTTTTCAGTTTTTCTTGCACTTAAATTCAACTTTGCATTGGCTTTTGAGTATATTTACGCAAGATTTTCGCTATAAATTTACATTTATCAGAAAGGAATTTTTATGACGATTATTATATAGTTTTAGAAAAACAATTACCATTAAAAATTCGTCAAAAATTCCGTTTTCCGCATTTTGAAAATCTAAAGATGCAGAAATGTGTAAAGTTACATAAACTTTCCAATCCTCTTTTCAAAGTTTATCTGTTGTGACTCAAACAATTTTGACGATTTATTGATTGAAAAGTACGGTTTTAACACCACTTTTTACATTTTTGTGGTCATGATCTTAAAAATAAAAAAATATATCCTTATGTGCAATACATAGCTTCTAACTTTAGTTTTCTTGGACACTAAGCGATTTTTTTAACATTCCGTAGCTGATTCACATTTTTTTCGATGTATGTTTTTAGGGATTTTTTCATAGACTTTGAGTAACGGAAAACTGAAGTTTTGTAGCTGAATATTGTCTGAGATACATATTTGAGTTACATTACGAGGTTTACAAAACTATAAAAATCGGTTGGGAAACAAGAGAGATATATTGGTTTTAGTCAAGAGTGTCAAATTGACACCCCAGAGACTGTAACGGGTAAACATTTCAAGGACAGGTGAAGGTTAGGAGTTAGGTTAAATTTATTTAAAATTTATGCTTCACTAAGCTATATACCTCTACTTAAAACGTAACAAATAAAAATTACTCATTTCAGTCAAAACTTTTTTTTTCTTACTATTTTTTACCTAATTCTGAACTTTTAAACCTGAATTTGAACTGAATGAATTTAGGGTTTAATATCTTTCTGTTTTATGTCTTCAATAGAAAGTTGTACAACAATTTAGTTATAACAAGCTAGTGGATTATAATTGGACAATCCGAAATTCACAGGTTCTGATATTTGATTGCAGAACTGCGATGCCAAAGATTTGTTTTCACCAAATCGAAATTGATTTTACATTTTCTTCTTTTGAATGTTCCAGTCTTGGGAAAAGTTGTCTTTCTCAGAAATTAAAGCGGTTTCATGTCGTTTCAAAATAAAATATTAATGGCTTCAATTATGTTGAAACTATAGAACCCATCCTAGTTTCATTATTTTATTTTAATTTTTTTTTATTTGTTCATATTTTGGCTGAATACTCCTGTACGTACATGTTGCATGTTTCTTTTTTTCATTGCCTTTCAGTACCTAATACATGTTTCCGAAATTTCCTTTTTTTCAAAAAATATTATGAACTTAGAGCGCTATGTATAGAAGCTCCACTATCAACATTATAATTACGACTGTCAATTTGCAAAATATCTGTTTTGTTTTGCAAAAAAAACAAAAAGCATTACAGACAGAAAGTTTCCAAACACACTTTAGACAACTTCGGAAAAGCGGAATATCTGCAGTAACATGAACATCGGTTCAGTTGCATGAATTTGTCCGATATCGAAAAACTGAAAAATTTCCAGTCCAATTTTGTTATTGTTGTTGTATCATTTTGAGTTGCATCCGACTTCGCGCTTAAAAAAAATCTTAGTTATAAAAATAATCCATGTAAAGAGATTGTGACATTTAGTAAATTTCTTTTCTATTGCAAGCTTTGGGTTAAAAATGAACTTTGTTTTCTTATGATTATTTTTGTATTCCCGTATTGATTGTGGTAAACTTTGTGTCTTGTTGAAAGATTACTAATGATTGAGAACGCAATTTCTGTTTGGAATGAATGTCTGTCACACATATCGATCGCTGACGCAATTTCATCGAATATAATACCAAAATCCAAAAATCGGGCACTAAATCCGAAAATTAAATTCTTTTTTTTTATCAAAGTCGTTTTAACATCTTTGTGTGATTCGCGACTTATATCAACGATGCAGTTGGCGGACAGTCATTGAAAAGCTTATCTTCTACAACTGTGACCAATGTTTACTCTTGGGCTCGAACTCACGGCTGACTTGCCAACTTGAGCTATGTCACAAGCCCTAAAGAAATTCAAAAAAATCTCAGTAGAACAGTTTTTAAACCTATGCTTCAAATATGAAATTTTGAAAAAAAAATTGTACATGTACTACAATCCGAATATCTCGAATTGTCTATCATCAAATTGAAATCTGTTTTTTTTTGCTTATTGAAGATGAATAATTTTAATATCGATCATTTGAACTTCCCTTTTGTGTCTGATTAACTGTATGGATGATATTTTTGATCAAAAAAATCGTAGAAACGCATTTTTTAAGCAAATTTTGTTTTTATCGACGGTATAAGACTCGATGGTAACATTTAAAAAATCTTATTTTCTATAGACCTTAATTTCAATTCAAACCAAAGATTTGTGGAGGTTGTTGTTGGATGTTTAATTTAAGAGGGTTTTTAGCTTTCACCTTTCCCCCAACATTTGTGATGGTTGTTAATCAAAATCTGTTTTAAAATTGTAGAAGTTTTGTTTACTTTACTCCTACAGTGATGTTTGACTTGAAAAAAAAAAACAACAGTATACAGCAGCGTCTACTGTGCACTGTGGTTCGTTACATTATTATTCAAAAATTCAACTATTTCTGTTGTAGTAAAGTAACCATAGCTTCTACAATTTTTAACAGATTTTTATATAACCACTTGAAATTTTTGTTTGAAATTGAAATTTAAAGTCCACAGAAAATAAGATTTTTAAAATGTTGGCAGTCTTAAACCACCGATAAAACAATATCACAAATACCATGAACACAGTTGATCATACACAATAATGGAGGTCAGATGATCGATGGCTAGTGTAATTAAATTTAAGTGCTCAAAAAAATGCTTGTGGGATATTTACACATACATATATTGTATCTAATCTTACTCATTTGATCAAATCTTTAATTCCATCATTTTAAACGTTTAATATGGCAGCCATAAATACGAGCGTTCTCAATTGTGGTCTTCATTAATAACTTTAAAATAACTGCGGTGGGCCCATTTAATATAGGTAATTCTTCTGACCATTTCAAACATTGAATACATCTTGACTACGCCTTTCTCGGCATGTTTATTAGAAAAAAAAACTCAGTTGTTCTCAAGTCCCAGACCTTTAACTGAAGATATCCCAGACAGTTTTAAAAAGATGTCACGCTGTTTTCGAGGCATAGCATTCCGCCTTTTAAAGGTTTACAAAGGAATATAAACAATTAAATACCCGTATACGAATGTATACACTTCACGAAACACTTCCGGGAACTCTCATATCAGTGGCAATTGTTGGTTATCCCGTCTGAACGACTGTTGTCAATTTTCAAAAAATGTTAAATATGATGTCTGTTCGTTATTCTGCCAAGGCCATAGTCTTTGATTTTTTAACTTGTCGTGGTAAATTCGTTCCAAGAATATTGCGTTCTCTTTTATCAGTTTCATGTTGTAAATTTTGAATACACTATAACAAACGAAATATAAAAATGCTATGATGTAGACAAAAACATCGCACTTTACAAACTATTCAATTGTTATGTTTTGATGTACCCATGGTTGGTCAGCACCTCTCAAATCCGACAGCGTGCTGTGTAAATCGCACTGTTATCTGCTACGTTTGTAGAGCGCCACACCTTCTTCCGAAATGCTCTCGTTTCCGAGTACAGCCGAAACCAAGTGCCGAGCGAAACCGGGGTGCCCCAATAGCAGCACTACTGTGAGAGTAGGAGAAATCCCTAAACACACAACTGAAGTGCAATTTTTTTCCTTCTCTTCCTATCGCAGTAGGAAAACAAACAGCACGAAACGATCTTACTTCTTCTTCTTCTTTTCCTTGTTGGGAAAAAATCAAACCAACTGAGTTGCTTCAGCGCTGCTCCCCTACACTACAATGTGCTGATTTTCAAGCTTGCTCTCACCCTGACGAAGCCTTCTCTTCTATTTGATTGGTTGTAGGCCTGGCGTCTCAACAGAGCTGGGCAAGTGTTTCAGAGCGAAAAGTTCACAGAGTTGCATTTTTCTAGCCGCTCGGGAAGAAATGGAAACCATGGATGTACTTAAGGAAAATAAATCTTAAGTATAAGTTCAATCCTATAATTCAATACCTGATAGTAGCTACAATGCTAACTATTATCCACTATGCATTTTTGTTCTATACTGTCCAATGACTATATTCACTACTTTTTATATTTATTCACCTCCCTCCACCATACTCTCATCTCAAACGCATTGAATCGCTTAGGCATTTTTACATTATTTGTCCTTGGTTTGTTATCGTCACTCAACTCAAAACTTCAGAATATTATTTCATGAGAACAGAAGCTAGCATTCCGGAAAACGTGTTTAGGCATTATAAAATGAGAACACCATACGCTAAAGGAAACTCCGGTAACGTTTTTGTAAATTAAAAAAGTGTAAGAAAACATGCACTGCACCGTAGAATAAATATAAGAAGAAAAAAAAACAAAACTGCAGATTACAACGCGCATACAATGCATAATCAAACAACATTGGAACTGCTACATAATGACACCTATTACTTATACCTAATTATTCTAATGCCGCCATTAACAGAGCAAGGAAGCCGGGATTCGAACCCTGGTAGCCCTTGACGATCAGGGAGGTGAGTCACCAAATAACTACACATAACTAAGACTACTACTTCAATTGAGTTTACTCTACCTGCCCCACCTTCCTCCATTCATTAAAAAATCTCTAATAGCATCTTATTAAGTATCCAGAGTATTTATCCCACTAGTCTTCTCTAATACTGTATATCACTGTTCTTTGTCACGGCCTTACTTTAAATTTTTCATATTTGCATTGATAACTTAGAAAACTTCACACATATTTGAAATGTATTTCATTATATTACATTTTTTTTTCCTTTGCGTTCGAAATAGTAGTAAAACTTATACAACTGAAAACTGAACAAATTTTTTGACATCGAAAGTAAAGATTTAGTTCTTCTAAATTTTTTTTTACTATCGTGTAAAAATCCTTAACATCAAAGCCATATTTAATTTATTTTTGTGCAAGCCCAGAAAAACTAATGAGGTGATACAACTGTTAGGTCATCACAAAATTAAATATTTTGAACAAGTGCACAGACAGCGAACAAAATTCTGCCGGAATCGTTAGTGTACATTAAAACTTTGGGCATATCCAACATTTTAACTCACTGCACAAAAGCATGATCATTATTAGAACTCACGATCTTTTTCCAGGAAGCACATTTTGATTCAAAAACAAAATACTTGTTTACATAATGTTAGGGAAAGGTTCAGATGAGAAACCCACACATTAGTTGTAAGAACAAAATGGACAGTACATTTCTATTCAAATGCTTTCCATAGTTGCTCTTTAGCTATAGACCGTATTTCGTACGAGTATGTTTCACTATTTTTCAATAGAATAGAATTTCCCTTTCAATAACTACCTACCTTCTAGTCAAATCTAACTGTTGGTTGTTTCTACATCTTGTTTACTAGATGCTTAGTTTTTGTTTTGTTTTGTGGTTTGTTTCGTCCTCTTATCCGACGTTTTTGTTAGTGTTAGATCCTGTAATTGATATAATAATCCTGTAATTGATATAATACTATTATTGACCGTCGCTTTCATAATGGTTGAGTTAGTTCTGATTTCTTAATATGTTTTTTAATTTGGTACTTTATTTACGATGTTTACGTTATTTCGTAGAGCGAAGAAGCAGGCGATAAGACGTTAAATTTGATCAATTCCCAAGGCGGTAAGCTACGTTTAGCCGTTTGCAGAAAATTGTTGGAAACATTTTCATTAATAGATTTAAGGAAAAAAATGGTGTTGTGATTTAATGCTGTTCCTATAAATTAATATTAAATTTGACTCGAAACATGTTTAAACAGCAACAATAATCATCGATCTTAGTTTGTGGAAATTGTAGTGATTAGTGGTAAGGCTTAGAACAGTGTGGCATTTCAAGCTATGGCTACTAGGAAAATTTGAAAACCATAGCAGGCGAGGTTTGCATAGAATAAATTTTGTCATGAGACCAGGCTATCAAACTTAGTACCTTAGTAAAGGCCAGCATTCAAATAATGTTTGAATATAGTGCAGGTTTCAGCTTAATCCAACTAATAAATCTGTCGGCTTTGCTAAGATGCCATTTGTGATATTTTCCAATCTAGAGTACTGAAGTGGGCATGCGTACCATCGTTATGCTGGATGAGCAAGGAGGTAAGATTCTAACTACGTGTTATCAACAGTACATAGCGATACATATTCGGTTTAGGTTTGATCGTTGCTTCAATCGAAATCAAACACAATAATGTTTTCTTGTACTAATATGGTTCAATGATTCGATTCGATGGAAGTAACACTTGAAAGCTATTTGACGCATAATTGTTCGGACATATTGAAATAAATTCACATTCAGCATGTAGGTATATCATATCTTAGATATACAACACTTAACCAATCGATTTGTAATTTATCATTCTGTCTGTTCAATTGACATCAACGCAATATCTAATGCCGAATATCAGACCCAACAAGGTGTATATGAAACCCAAGTAAAATCACAAATCACTACAATGTACCCATTGCCAGAAACAATGTGCACAAACAACTAACCCAAAGGATAGCCCTTTCACAAAGTTTTTATTACATTCGAATAAGAATTCAGAAGTAAGCATTTGTACCCATCTTGAATCAAAACAAAAAAATAACAATAAACTAAAACTTTTATACAGCAGCCAAAGCACCGCACATAACGTCAACTCTGTTTCTTATTGCCTTACAATATGACAAAAAATCAAAATTCAATCAAACGTAATCCACTATTACAACTACCAAAACTACCATCACCATTACTACTACTAAAATCTAACTACAAACTCCTAACGTAGATTCACAAGTGAGTACCTGCTATATACAAAACAATAGAATTCTCTACATTGTATTCAAAAAGTGTTACTCCTGATATGTATTAATTTATTTGGCCAAAAAACGTTATTTTTTATATTAATTTCAATTCATTTAATTTATTACGCATTTCAGGATTTTCCATTCACTACTTAATGAAAGCAGAACTTCTAATGCGTGTAATTTAGGTTTACAGTATGAGACCCGTTTAAAGTATTCTAAATCTTGATTTGAACTCAATGATTTTGATTTGTTTTTTTTTTGTTTTAAGAACTGGATTTAATTTTGATTGTTGGCATGGGTTTTATATTCTATCAGTTTACATTAAATATTCATTTAGTAAACTGTATTGTATCAGAGTAAAATAATGAAATTTTTTATTATTATAATAATTATCAAACTGAAAAAGCGTTATCGAATTGAATTAACTTATTTGATAAAACGCTGTCCTTTCTGTAAAACCATATTTCAATGATTTAATTACAAGTATTCGATATTTCATTCAACTGTAGCTTACCTTTATTGTTTGCTGAATACAGCACACGGTAAAAATAAGAGCCAAAGAAAAAGAGAACTGACGTAAATGTTAAATAATCAAAGATTTTATTTTCTGTTTTTTTTTTCAAAAATTTCCTTATGAAATTTGCAAACGGAATTATTCTGGTAAATTATGACGGTTTAAAATCTTTCCGGTTTTGATGATTTTGTAATGGTAGGTTCCTCAAACATACAAATGAGGCTTTTGTAACTTTTCATGAATTGAGCCTTAGTATCTAGCTATCTAATCTAGCTATTCATTCCAACACAAATATGTGTGAATGTCTGCTAAGTTTTTAACACCTACGATGTGTCAAGTCGTCAACTGAGCAGGCCTTGAATTTACTTTACGAGTTTGATCCGATTCAAAATTACCTAATAAAATAAAAATAGAACGCAGATTTGATGAAGTTTCGGCTCATGCACTTTCCAAGAGATACAGAAGCTTCTTGCAACTTCCTTTTTCTTGAAACCTGCAAAAAGCATAGTGTGCTGGAACCAAATCTGAAGACTTCCCAGCAACAGATCTTACACATTTTTCATAAAACTTGCCGTAGCACTTCACGATTGTATTCAATATCCGGAGTGAGGAAAACGTCTCACCCATCGTGCCCATGTTTGATTTCTCGTAAAATCTCTACTGAAAACTCCGAACGATCATTTGGAATGTATGAAAAGCAAACCGGATCCGGATAAAAAAGCCATTGCGCGAGGAAGCTGAATATTTGTATATCGGATCACCTTCGTAAGATTACTATGATTTTAACAAACATAAAAGAAATGAAACAAATGTAAACAAAACAAAAAAATCAACCATGGCCAGGCTTGAAAATATTCATTCATTTCTGGTGAACGGCAAAATTTGGATCACCATACCATGGGAAAAAAATCATGGATCATGTCATGACAGAAATGTTCCGAAAATGTGAATGTGAATACCATTCATATTCACGTGATGTCAACGCGTATGAGAAAAATCACGGCAATGAATGAAATGAATGGAGGCTTTTAAAATGCGTCTAGAAACTCCTGTCTATATTTTTATTTTTCTTATACTATTACAAGCAAACGTTTGTGGTATTATAGAAAATTGAAAATTAACTTGGCTAACAAAAAAAGATCTTTAAAGTATTGGTAATCTCTCTCATGACTCATTTAAACCATCCTGTCATGACCGAAATATTGGAGATCTCAATGATTAATGACATACCTAATGAGAAACTCTTTCTTCCCCAAAAGAATCATACATAGCATGCTTTCATTTCGAAAAAATCTTAAAATAGCGACACGTGCAGAAAAGAATGGGTCACTAGTTGCAATTTTTGTTCATGACTATAACATAATTCCGTCCCTGACCATGGCCCCTTGAACCGTGTTCAACGGTGTTCATTAATGTTCATGGTTCCATTAATAAGTCTTATTTCGAATACTGATTTGTGTAGTGTATTGGCTTGGTATATGGTAAGGTGTTAGAAACAAAGCAAATTCAATTGATTGTTAAAATTGAGCAAAAAGAAATTTATCAAATATTTTCTGTGAGTAATTTCATCGTTTTGATTTTTTTTTATTAAAATAGAGTCAGAGTTTTGAGTGACATGAAATTGGATAAACGGAAAAGTTTCGTTTTTTTTTTAATTTATGCTAATAGAGTTACCGTTAACACTGTTAATACAGTTTTGAGACACTTTTTAAAATTATCGCATGAGGTTTTGCTTTACTTTATTCAACTTCTCTAGAGCTACTGTTTACCTGTATAATTCCATTTTCTTGTCAGAGAGTTCGTTTTTTGGTTTAGATTTTTTGTTTTTATTCCCTCTAAAATACACCCCACATAATTGAATCGTTCGTACTCATCATGTTGCACTAATACCACCCTCCCTACTTACTACTTACTTCCAACCAATCTCACTACTTTCCGATCGTGCTTCTTTACTAAATTTACTTGCTGATTTCTATTATCCAAAGTACTGTGATAATGAAACGACCTGATTGTTTCGAGTATTCAACGGTTCGTTTACTAATTTTTTGTTTTCCTATTCTAAAATAATCACCACTACTCAATATGCGATTCCGAAAATGACCGCACATAGAGCAACTGGACCGAATCGAGGAGGGCATGGACCAGATTAACGCCGATATGCGAGAAGCAGAAAAGAATCTCAGCGGCATGGAAAAATGTTGCGGCATCTGTGTACTACCATGCAATAAGTATGAACCCTTATTCTGTCTTAAAAAAAAATCGAAAACACTAACCATTTTAGTTTGAATCCACTTGTTGTAGCTACGCTCTGACGTAACGAAATTGTTTTTAATCCAAAATTTACGCGGATTTGTCTTTTTTTCTTTCGATTTTTTGGATTTATAACTGCTGATTCGCAAACGTTTGGACTCGGCTAGGAGTGCATCGTTCAAGGAAGATGATGGAACATGGAAAGGTAACGACGACGGTAAAGTTGTGAACAATCAGCCACAAAGAGTTATGGACGACCGTAATGGACTAGGACCTCAAGCGGGTTACATTGGAAGGTATAAATTCAGAGGAAAAAACATCTTGTGATGCACAATCAAATTTCTTCTTTTACACAATTCCAATTCGATAATATTATTGGCTCAATTGTCATCAATTGGAAATCTGCATTGATGAGTTTATGTGAAGGGTTGTATTCATCTGTTTGCTCTTAGAGGGAAGCAAGAATAGACTATACAATATAACGGCTTAGACGATGACAAAAAAAGACATGCTTAAAAAAATAAAAGTAATGAAGCAATACCTCTAAACCTTTGGCACCGAAACTAGAAACAACTTTTTAGTTAAGTTAACAATTAAGCTTCTAATTAATTATCACATGTGTTATCGGATCGATAAATTGAGAAAACAAAATTCCGAATGCTCAAGGATACCAAAATTTTCCTTTGATTCCTGCTTGATACGATAACAGAAAATTTATTTGCTTTCTCTCTAATGTGATGAATAACTAGAAATATTTTTTTCTATTCCTGTGTTATGGGTTTAGCTCGGTTTAAACCTCATGTGATCGGAGAGTTTAAAAAATCTTCTTTATTCAATAACTCAATAATATTAGAATTATTGCTTTTGAAACTACCGATGAACGATGAATAACGATTAAATTTGAACTGATCAAATACTGATTTTATATCAATGCCCCCGATATGATAAAAATTTGCGGTAAAAAACGCACCATACCGCAGGAATTGATATCAAAATCGTCGTAGCGCAAATTTTCGCTGGAAAAGAGTAAAAAAATTACATACATACCAGGTGGATATGAGTGGTCAACCAGGCTAAGCTAAACTAAATAGGTAGAGTCACCACTCACCAGTCAAAAACGCATTTAATCACCTGATTGAAGTTTTTTTTAAAAATCAGAGGTTATTTTCATGGAAGATTATTAAGTCAGACAATTCCGTCTCAGAAGGATACTAGAACCGATTTTTTGTATATTCATTACTTCTTACTTAGCATTTGAATACAACTCTCTGCATACAATAAAGTGTGTATACTTTCCTGAAATACATTGGATCCTACTCTACTGTATCGTTTCGTAACTTTTTACAAAGTTGAACTTCAATGTAATGTTAGCAATTTTACCAAACGTAAAAATGTGAGCAGATGTGTGCGAAAATCTGCAACAGCTGTACCAAAGAAAAGATAATCAGGCGCTGATTGAACTTGGGGAATTTGTTTTTTATTTCATTAAAGAATCACCAACGATGCCCGCGAAGACGAGATGGAAGAAAACATGGGTCAGGTCAACACGATGATCGGAAACTTGAGAAACATGGCACTCGATATGGGCTCGGAACTCGAGAACCAGAACAGACAGATTGATAGAATCAATCGAAAGGTAAGATGGTGCGGGGACAAATCTGGATTTTCTCGAAGAAATGGTTGAGGAATAATGTGCTTTCTATTAACGAGAAACATTCTAACACGTAACAAAGGGCTTGTTTTGATCAGATTATTTAACAGTAAAACGATAATAAATTCATTTTTCATTTTTAGTTGTTTATCATTCATTTCGCACATTTTAGTTTCCTGTTATTGGTTTAGTTGTGTGATGTGATTCGTTAAACAGAAGTACTGTAGGTAACAAGATCATGTATTGTAAGTTTAAGTGTCACCTAAGGCTTTTTTTGAAGATGCACTGAGAAGGATGCTGGATTAATAGAAACATAAAACTAGACGGTAACGTAATATTTTACACATTAATTTTACTCTAACTACGATATATGTTTGTAATCTTTATCCACAGTCTTGTCAAACAAGGGTTGGCTTTTATTGTTTTCATCATTCAACATCTATCTCAAAAGAGTTTGATGTTTTAATTTGTAACATGAGTGAAACTTTAACGCTACACTTTTGTTTTGCATGTTGAGAATCTTAAAGTAGCGTTATTTTGCACAATGATGTGTAAAATTTCGACTGGAAAGTTGATCTCCTCAATAACGAGTGAGAGGTACAACGAGGTACAGACTTGGAAAAAAGTGACCTATAATTTGACGAAGGTTAAGTTAAGTACATACATATAAGCTATAAAGGTAGGTCATTCCGCTCTCTTTAGATGTGTTGGGTTTTAGAAAAAAATGTATTCAAAGTTTCAGAAAATACAATAATTTCCAATTCCACTGTATTGAACAATGTTCCCAACTTAGTACCTAATAAACTACTTCAAAATCAGCTTAATTTCACTACTCAATTGAAAAACAAAAAAATAATGAATATAATATTACTTTCTCTTTCTACCTATTCGCCAAAATGTGACTACCGTTATTAATTGCAGAATAACTGTTCACCTTGTTTGGTAAATTTTTGCTTGGTAACGCAGTGAGCACATTAGCCTATTTAGAATATTATCATTCAATTTCAACTATTTGTTGCGTTTTTTAAGTCCTGCAAAATAAATCACAAAAAAGCCCTTTTCTATCGCTAAATAACTATCGTTGACCTTTTTGTTCGCAATAAAATTTGGGAGGAGAAAACACCTTGATAGATCAAAACAAACAGAAAATTACAAAAAATCGCCTTATTTAAAGAAATTTATTAATTTAAAAAAATTAAATAGACATCTTAACTTAAAACCTGGCAAAATCTTGACATTTGATTTCCAAATTTTCGACAAAAATCCGGGCAAATTTGGTCAATACCTATGAATTACTCATCAAAAATGAAAAATTTAACTTGGAAAAAAATTTGTACATCAAAATTTATCGGCAGATTATATTTAAGGCTATCAAAAAAGCTTGCATGATTATTTTGTTGAAACTTGTTCAAAAATTTGGTTTTGGACACATAAACATACAATTTTTACAACACAATTTGTTTTTTTTTTTTAACCCTCATCCGCATTAGAGTGTCATTTTGACACTATTGCAAGTTTGAATGCTTGTAACTTTTTTCAGAAGCTTCAAAAAAGAAAAATTTCTTCGGGGACCCTAAATGAATTCAAAAGTTCTTTAATATTGCATCTTTACTTTATTTATGGACGAACCCTGGAAGCCTGGACAAAAAAACTCCCTTTTCCGACTTAGAGTGTCATTTTGACACTCCAAAAGTAAAATCTAGTTAATTCGTTTGAATTATTATGAACTTCATAAAAAACTTATATCAATAGAAACCTTGTAATGTCAGTAAAATATGTTTCGATCATTATATACAGCTAAAGTTACAAGTTTTCTCGTTATTCAGCATGAAAGAAAAAAAATCCGAAAAAACATGCCTTACGAAAACTGCTGTAGTTCATATGTTACACGTCCAAAAAAATATTTGCCTTATGCATATGAAAGCTGAAGTTAATGCCTACATCATGAAGACAAGAAATATTTTTTAAATTTTTTTTTAATGAAATGGTCACAAAAAGTTCAAAAAAGTGGTCTAAAAAACCTACTTTTCATTCGATTGCTAGTAAATACTGTTTGAGCGATGGTAGAGTTTTGAAAAAAATATGACTACAAAATCTATTAAAATTCCAACATTTTGCTGTCTTTAGATTTTTGATGCAACAAAAATTGAATTTACTGGAATTTTTCAAAGTTCACTACTTTGCGCGATTTTTTTACAAATTGAAATTTCATCTGTTTTTGTGGTCCACTGTCAGGTTGTACCCGGATTATCAGTGCTTTTACTTTGTTTGGACCAATCAAGAGTATATTCATTGGAAAGCACATTTAATCCACATTCTAGTGAGGTGCTACAATTCACGCTCTGAGATTTCACAAAAATATGAAAGTTATAAACGTAAAATCATTCCTGAATTTCTAGAACTACAAGCAGCGGTCCAGCAAAACGTGTTTGTTTGCTCTCCGAGTAGGTACGGTGGGTGGTGATTCGGGCAGAGAGCGAAGCCGACAGACCAAGAAATGCACGACACGCATCGTTATTTCGTCTCTCGGCTTCGCTCTCTTCCCGAATAACCACCCACCGTACCTACTCGGAGAGCAAACAAACACGTTTTGCTGGACCGCTGCTTGTAGTTCTAGAAATTCAGGAATGATTTTACGTTTATAATTTTCATATTTTTGTGAAATCTCAGAGCGTGAATTGTAGCACCTCACTAGAATGTGGATTAAATGTGCTTTCCAATGAATATACTCTTGATTGGTCCAAACAAAGTAAAAGCACTGATAATCCGGGTACAACCTGACAGTGGACCACAAAAACAGATGAAATTTCAATTTGTAAAAAAATCGCGCAAAGTAGTGAATTTTGAAAAATTCCAGTAAATTCGATTTTTGTTGCATCAAAAATCTAAAGACAGCAAAATGTTGGAATTTTAATAGATTTTGTAGTCATATTTTTTTCAAAACTCTACCATCGCTCAAACAGTATTTACTAGCAATCGAATGAAAAGTAGTTTTTTTAGACCACTTTTTTGAACTTTTTGTGACCATTTCATTAAAAAAAATTTAAAAAAATATTTCTTGTCTTCATGATGTAGGCATTAACTTCAGCTTTCATATGCATAAGTCAAATATTTTTTTGGACATGTATTATATGAACTACAGCAATTTTCCTGAGGCATGTTTTTTCGGATTTTTTTTCTTTCGTGCTGAATAACGGGAAAACTATAAGCTTTAGCTATATATAATGTTCAAAACATATTTTACTGACATTACAAGGTTTCTAGTGATATAAGTTTCATTGTAATCGGTTATATATAAAAAGAGTTATGACGATTTTAGCTTGGAGTGTCAAATTGACACTCCTAGTGCTGATTAGGGTAATGAAATCTAATGCGGATGAGGGTTAAGTTTGATCTGAGAATGAAAATTAAGGGCTTTTCCAATAAAATCCGGGCAACAGGACTTTTTCTAAATTTTATATTAAATATCCGGACAAACCCGTATAAAACTGGGCAATCTGGTAACCTTAATCTTAACATTTCAGAAAACAGGGTTTGTTTACTTTTGGAGATACCGAAATATTTCCAAAACTTGTGTACGAAAGTCTTAGAACATAGCTTTTGCTTCGAAAAATAGAGCTATCCAACCAGCAGAATCTGAAGTTTTCTAAAGTAAAATGAAAGAAGACGATCAGAAACTTGAAAAGTACGGCTAAAGTAGCCTTGAAGTCGACGAAGCGGGTGGTGCGTGTAAGAACGACCGGAATTTTTTGTTAATGCGTGCTCGTATGTTGATGTTTAAAGAAAAATGAATACATATTCGAATATTGTCAAACAAAAAATGGCCTAACTTTAATATTTATCATAAGCTCTCCCACATGTATTCGGATCGGGATAATCCGATGTATAAAAAAAATAGGCAATAGGCGCGCATTTTAATTTAGATTTTTTTTTAATTTTTAGGATTATAAAAAATTATATAAAAATGAGAGATCTGTATAATGTTTTAAATTATTACAATTTATTTCTTACTTTGAGCCAATTGGGACTTCTTCTACTATAACCGGATTTTTTTTAATTTGAAATATTTACTAATTGATTTGTTTATTGTCATCTTAGACGAATGATTTCATACAACGACAGGAATATGAAAAAAGTTTGGTTATCACTTCGACTTTTCTTTATCCATGTTGAAAATACCATTTTGAATTGTTTTGAAGTGAAATATTGATAATTTGATAAGTTCGTGACGTTATTAAAGAATTTTTTATTGGAAAAGTCTGCTACCGAGCATGCTTAGAAAATAAAGCAATTGCTATGAGATTTGTCGAGCAATTGCTTCAGATTTGAGCTTTATTCATACCAAACTAGCTTGTTCTAAAAGTAAAAGCTCCTGACTGAGAAAACAGCTGTCAAAAAAAACTTTATTCATAACAACCGAAGCAATTGCTTTAAACGACTGCTCGACTACTCGATTCAGTTTGGCAAAAGCAATTACTAAGTTTTTTTTTTCATACCACCCAATATATCTTATGAACATCTTCCATGTGAATCAGATTCATATTCAGTGCTCACTATTTATCTACGGTAAGCATAAATGAGCAATCCCCAACTGAAGGCACTTTCAGAAGAAATGAAAGACAACAACGAATAAATAAACAATTCTGATGGCAATTCTATACAAGACTGTTAATTTTCATCACCAGTTTTATAATTGTGTAAGCATGGAGCTTGGTCTGCTTATTTTGAAATAAGTTTCTGAAGGATGAGTAAATTTTTCAATAGGAATAGAAGAGAAACCAGACTTGCCGCAATCTATAGTAACTTTTATTTTCCAGTCGACTGACATGACATGGCATAAACAAGCCAAAATTTCATGATAATTTACACGTTTTTTTTTTAAATTAGACAATGTTCCGAACTTTGTCAAGATTACATGTTTTAGTATCATTTAACATCAGTCATAAGTACTCTTTGTTGGGATAGTCTTGTGAAGTAGAGAGATTTGAAAGTTGTTTAGGTGTGACAAAAAATATTGCTTTCCTAAAATCTGTTCGTTTGGTTGTTAACCGTCCTTTGCGGTTAGAATCTGTATGACCCGAACTGTACTTTCTCAAAGCGATATCTCAGAAACGGTTAAAGCTAGATATAAAAATTTTCTGACTTTTCCTAAAACGAAGAGCTCAACAATTTCTCATTTTTAGATTTTTTTAATGGGGTGACCAGAGTCACCCTGCAAAAAAAAGCACAATTAGGGTTATGGTAAGGGTTTTGTTTTAAAAATTCGCAAAAATACGACTTTTCATGAATTTTGAATCTCTACAATACTGTGCATTTTTTATTTCACTAGCTCTTTAAATAAGCGAGAAAAATTTCGCCATCGACACTTGGACCGTGACCAGTCAAAATGACTGGTAAAATTCACAACCCTATAACTCAAACAAGATAAAAAAAATCGTTTGCTTTTGGTTTCATTTGCAATCTACATTCAATACAATGAGCCCTAGTTGATTTATGGTGGGTAGAAGTGTGTCATTCGTTATAAAATTATTGATTTTCGATGCGAAGTCATAAAGCTAGGGCTCGACAAAAGTTTTCTTGTCGATACCGGGAATCGAACCAAGTACGCCTGGCATACCAAGACCAGACTAGCGCCAGCCTATCCGCTAGACCACATCGGCGCTAAGATATTTCAACCTGGGTGCACGGAATGGCTGCAAATTCGTTGTATATTATCTATATGGAGTGAAATAGTTTTCAACTTGCTTCAGAACACAAAATATATTTGAGTCAGATATGATAGGTATTTGATATGCTATATTGGCCAATTGAAACACATTTTAGGAAAAACAAATCAACGTGTAAATTTAACAATGTTAATTCATTATTTTTATTATCTCTGTTTTCCGTCGCATGACATAACTGATACACAAAATTCCTAAAATTCACTCGGTCCATGGTAACTGTTCTCAAATTTCTTGGATGTTGATTCAATTGCCATCTATCAGATAAATATATACGATTGCCAAAACCTGTTTTAAATAATAGATAAATAAATTTAATATTTCATGATATAATTGAAATATTTCTTTACCAGGAATGAAAAAGAAAATGGAACTTTTGACAAATTTGTAAAAAGTGATGAAAATGTGGTGAATCCGTGCACATATAGTGAAAAACCATGTATATAACACAAATTTTCTTTTGAAACTATGAAAGCATTTTTTCTTTACCTTAAACATGCAAAAATGTTGATTTTAGATGAATGATGGTAAATCCGTGCACACTTGGTAAATTGCTCTACTTATAGAAAAACTTCACGCTATTAAATTTTTAGTATAAATTTATGTCAAATTGGATGCACAAAATTGAAGCATCACTTTTGACAGAAATTTACACTACAAAAAGACATAAACGCTTGAAGCCATAAATTCAGAGGGACAAAAAATCAGATTATTGTTGATAAATTTACATCAAATTCCAATTTGGTTAAATTGAATGCACAAAATAAAAACACCGCATTTCACATAAAATTACACGGCGTTCGACATAAAATTATACAGTAATAAATTTTAAGAGACATAGTTTTTCAAAACACATTTTCAAGGATTTATTCGTAGAAATAATGATAGCATCGTAAAATCCATGTTCAGCTTCATAATTCTTTTTTATTACAGTTTGTTGGAAAAACATTTTTTACATTCTACCTGTTTAACAAAATAATAATTCGATGTTCATGATAACATATTTAATAATACAACAAACAGTACTTTAAACACCAAAACATATTTACAATAATAAAAGTAGATTTTAAACATTTTTAAACTATTTTTTTTGTCTTCTAGACTTTTATTATTTGTTCAAGTTCATTACAGAAAGGACACCCAATGTTAAAAATCAGGTTTCGGAACTCGATTCCTAGTTTCAGTCTAGTTATTTAAAAAAAAATAGAAAGTTTACTATGCGTTATCAGAAATTCGGGAAATCCTACCTACCTAAGGGTCCGGCGCCGATTGACCGACGCATAGGGCTGAGATAAAAGATCTCCACTGCGTGCGATTCGGAGCCAGCGTCTTCACTTGCTGCCAGCCAAGGTTTTCGTCAACTGTGCGGATTTCAGCGGCTAGACTTCGCCGCCACGAGCTTTTGGGCCTGCCTCTTCTTCGATGCCCTTCTGGATTCCAGCCAAGCGCCTCTCTGCAAATCTCGTTTTCATCTCTTCGCAGCGTGTGCCCAATCCATCCCCAGTTACGTTCCCGAATCTCGATTTCTAGCGCCTTTTGATGACACCGGCGATGAAGTTCAACGTTTGAGATCCAGTTGCCAGGCCACCAAGCGCTGATGATGTTCCGCAGGCAGCGATGCACAAAAACTTGCAGTTTTCGCGTCGTCACCGCATATGTGCACCAAGTTTCACACCCGTACAGCAATACGGATTTGACGTTTGAGTTGAAGATTCGGATCTTAGTTCGTAGAGAGATCTGGCGTGACCGCTAGATGTTTCGGAGACTCGCAAACGCAAATCGGGCTTTTCTGATCCGGGTTTCGATGTCCTTCTTGGTACCACCATCAGGCGTAATCTAGCTACCAAGATACTGGAAGCACTCCACTGTCTCAACCTGTTGTCCAGCTACCACGAAATTGGAACGATTTTCTGTGTTGATTTCCATCGACTTGGTCTTTTCGACATTGATTTTGAGACCTGCTGCCTTGGAGCTTTCGGTGAGGTCGTCGAGTTTGCTCTGCATGTCTTGTTGTGTTTGGGCGAGCAAAACAATATCGTCTGCCAGGTCAAGGTCGTTTAGTTGCTCAATTGCTGAAGGATTCCACGGCAATCCTCGGTTTGGTCTACAGTCGATCCAGTCAAGATCTCATCCATTACGATGAGAAAAAGCAGCGGTTACAAAATACATCCCTGTCTCGCTCCAGCAGTTACCAGGATTGGTTCGGACAAGACACCGTCGTGCAAGACTTTGCATGAAAATGCCTCATACTGTGCTTCGATGAGATGGACTAGTTTCTCTGGGACCCCTCGTCGTCTAAGAGCAGCCCAGATATTTTCGTGGTTCAGTCGGTCAAATGCTTTTTCGAAATCAACGAACACCAGCAGAAGAGAATCCTGGAATTCGTTGATTTTGTCGAGGGCTCAGGGTTGCAGAGATGTTTCATTCGCTTCTGATCTCGAGGCTCTTCTGCGATGTGAATGCAGGACTGGTTGTCTTCGTGAATTATCAGCGGGGATCGCAGGACCACACCAAATTCGGACAGTAGGTTCTTCACCCAGATGGCGTCACATGCCGCCTGGCTTAGGGACACGTACTCGGCTTCGGTGGATGATAGTGACACAGTTGTTTATTTCCTGCTCGTCCATGCGACCGTGTTGCCGAAAATCTGGAACAGGTAACCGGAGGTGGAATGCCGAGTATCGACATCGTTACCCCAGTCAGCGTCAGCGAAACCGATGATTGGCTCGCCGCCTTCGTCTTGCTTGGTGTAGACCAACCGAAAATCCTTCGTCCCATGGAGGTACCGCAAGACACGCTTCAAATAGGCCCAATGCGTATCAGTGGCACCACTCTGGAACCGACTTAGGTAGTTAACCGCAAAGCTGTTGTCCGGTCGCGAGGAGAGCATCAAGTATGTAAGGCAACCGATGAGCTCTCGATAAGGCTGCAGCGTTGACTTCTCGCTTTCGGAATTTCGGGTCAGCTTGAGGTTCGTCTCTAGTGGGGTGGCAACAGGCTTGCAGTTCCGCATTACGAACCGCTCCAGCAGGGAAGATACATACCCGGCTTGACTGATGGACAATGTACCTTGCTTCCAGTTGCGCTCAATTTTCAGGCCAAGAAAAGTGCTGACATCTTTCAGGTCTTCCATCTCGAACTCGGCTGCTAGTTGCGATTTGATCCACTTCAATTTTTCAGTGGAATCCGTCGCAATCAAGATGTCGTCCACGTAGAGGATCAGGTACACCTTGAAGTTTTCAGTCACCAGGGTGTACAGGCAGTTGTCGTAGGGAGACCGCTTGAAACCTAGCTCCAGGATGTATTTGTTGAAGCGCTCGTTCCAGCTGCGGGGCGCCTGTTTCAGACCGTACAGGGATTTGTTAAGTCGGCACACTTTATTCCCGCTCTCAAATCCTGGTGGCTGTCGAATGTACACCGTCTCTTCCAGATTTCCGTTAAGGAAGGCGGTGCGAACGTCCATCTGGTGCAGGTGTAAGTCTTGCTGGACCGCCACGGCCAAGAGCGTTCGAACGGTACTCATCCGAACCACCGGGGCATACGTTTCGTGGTAGTCGTACCCAGCACGTTGAGAGCAGCCTTTGGCGACCAGTCGCGCATTGTACCGGGCAGGTTTACCGTCACCCTCTTTATTTTGAATACCCACTTGTACGGCACAACTCGACTTCCGGTAGGGGATCGACAAGATTCCACAACGGCTAATCGTCACGCTTTTTGAGTTTCTCGATGTCTTCTGGCAGCTCATCGACGTAGGCCTCGGCATTCAATGCAAAGGCGATGTAGCTCTCGTCTTCAGAATCGCATCGAATAGTGTGGCGTTTCGGGGATGGATTCAACTCGTAGTCGGAAAAACGAGCTGGCCGCTTTTTCGCTCGTCCACTGCTTCTCACAGGCACTTTTTCTATATTGTCTATCACTGTTACGATATTCGAGAATTTTTCAGTTTCACATTCATCACTATCGTCTATCATTTTATCATCCCATACAGATTCGTCATCAGATTCCAATACTTTCTCTCTAGAATTGTCTTTGTGTTCAATTTGACTTCACTTCCTTTTCTTGCACTACTACGTCACGAGCGACGATCACTTTTCGTTGAACAGGATCCCACAGACGATATCCGTTGTTCCCGTATCCAACCAGAAAACACACATGGCTCTCCGGATCAAGTTTGGACCTCTTCTCCTTCGGGATGTGTACAAACGCCTTGCTTCCGAAGACACGCAATTTAGACACGTTTGGCTTGTGTCCGAACCACATCTCGTACGGCGTTTTTGCTTCCATCAAAGCAGCGGTGGGGCTCCGGTTGATGACGAACACTGCTGCTAAAACCGCTTCGGACCACATGTATCGTTGGAATTCGGACTCGTCCAGCATCGCCCGAGCACGCTCCATGATGGTTCTGTTCATGCGCTCGGTGACGCCGTTCTGCTGAGGCGTATAGGGGATGGTGGTTTCCATGACGATACCTTTCTCGTTGCAGTACTCCTGGAATTCGGTGTTGATGTACTTGCCACTATTATCGCTTCTCAATCGGGCGATTTTGGTTCTAAAACGAGTAGTGGGCATCGCAGCATATTTCCTGAACGCCTCGAAGACTTCGCTCTTCGCTTCGAGAATGTAGACGGCGGTAAAATGCGTGAAGTCATCGATGAAGCTCACGAAGATTTTCCCACCATTCCAGGATGCTGGCGAGAAAGCTCCACACACGTCTGTATGGATGAGCTCCAAGGGGCGTGAGGAGCGGGGCTTTGAGGACTACTCGAACGGCAACTTAGCTTGCTTCCCCTTCATGCAGGGCTCGCAAATCTGGCTTCCAGATTCAGAGTCAGCGGCGACGTCCAAACCTTCAACCATCTCGTTTCGGATCAGTTTCTAGAGACCGGCTTTCCCGATGTGCCCGTACCGGCGATGCCACAGCGACAGCTTTCCTTCGGTTTCTGCCGTCAGCGCCGAACCAAAACTCCGGATTCTCACATCCAGCTCGTACAAACGACCTCTTCTGGGGGCGACGCACACTACTCGCTTATTCTGGCGAATGTGCGCGTTCTTTTGGTTGAAGGTCACTTCCATTCCGCGTTCCGTAACCTGCTTCACGGAAAACAAATTGGTGAGAAGACCAGGCACGTACAGGACATCGTGGACAGTGCAGTTGATTTTCTTGCCGTCCACAAGGGCTGCCAATTTGACCTCGCCAGCGAAGTGACTCGTTAGCGAAACACCTGATTTGGCCACGTTGATCACCACCGGGGATTTTAGTTGACGAACCTTCACCAAATAGCTTCTGTCACCGACCATGTGCTCGGAAGCACCACTGTCAAGCACCCATCGAAATTTGCCTTCATCGCCGCTGCTAGCCGCCTGCGCCACCGTCACGAATGCGATGTCGTTTGATTCAGCAGCGTGTGCTCTCCCTTTCTTTTTTCTGGTAGTTGACTCGGAAGAATGGCACTTTCGGTTCTGTTCCTCTGGACAATCAGGTCGCTTGTGACCAGGTTTGCCACAGTTAAAGCACTTGACTGTGAATCGCCTGCTTTTTCCAGCAAACGCCGTTCCAGGATCCGTTTTCACCGCACCATGTTGCCGTTTCACGTCCTCGTTCAGCAATCTCGATTTAACGAATTCCATCGAGCATTGCTCCACCGGCAGCGTTTCTAAGACTGTGATAAGCTGCGTGTAGGATTTTGGCATCGATTGTAGCAAAAAGAACACCAGCACCGGCTCGTTGAATTTAATGTTAGCCGATTCCAGTTCACGGACCACCTTCTCGAACGACAAAATGTGCTCCTCCAAAGACACTTTCTCGTCGTACTTCGCGCTGGCCAACCTTTGCAGCAAAAAGAAGACACCGGACACATCCTTTCGGTCGAAATTGTTCCTCAGGGCGTCCCAAATGGCCTTCGGGACGGCTTTCCACGGATGTATTCCAGCTGCGAGTCTGCTATTTTGTGAATTAGCACCGACTTGCACTTCGTATCCTCCAACCGGCGCTGTTTGCGCAAAGCGTCCCTCTGCTCTTCCTCGGCTTCCTCGTCCGCCACCGGGTAGAAGTCCTCTTCGAGACTCCTCTGGATGCAATGGAGCAAACCCAACTCTTCGAGGTATTCCTCCATTCTGAAGCTCCAGTTTGAAAAATTCTTCCCGTCGAACAGGTACACGCGTTGGATTCCAACCGACTCCATTTCACGACCGATGCAAACAACTTTTCACTCAAACGCAATATAAGCCACGTGCGCGAAACTAAACTTCTGTTACCAAGGCAACGACCACTGGGCCCATAACCTGTAGAAAAACAGTGTGCTGTGGTTTTATAAACAGATTTATTTGAACTGGTAAAGTAGGCAAGCTGGTAGGCGGTTTTATAGAAAATTCAAATTATCATGGCTTGCCTGGTTTTTCTTAAACTTAGAGGAAACTAAATCTAACGGCTAATTATAACTATCGCCTAGGGTTGTTTCTTAACATCTTCCTCCAAACAATTCGCTGAACAATTCGCTGCTTGCAGAAGAACGATTCCAATGGGTTGAAATAATTCACGTGCCACGCGCGCCTTCTCGTACTGCGCCGTGTCGAATCTCGATGCCTCGCTTGCTGCTCGATTATCACGCCTCAACATCCTGCCACCTCCAGAAATGGCCATTTCTGGATACCGCTGTAATCGCTCGTATAGGGAAATGCCACCGCTCGTTCGGTAACATTGGACCGTGCCTGACCTTGCGTCGCTGATACCGTAGAACCATGGGTTCCGATTCTGGGGAAAAATAAGACCCGGTAAACCCGGACAATAGCAGATAAAATAATAGAATGGTCCTCACCTGGGACCCACCATTTCAGGGGGCCTTGTATTTTTATTAAAATCTGCTATCCTCGGTCATTCATGCTGCTTTCCATTCTCGATTTTGTTGTTGATAGATGGATTCTCTCCTTTATTAATCTCGCCATCCATTGATGCGATCGGCAGCAAACAGAGCTTTAAGCGCCGATTGGACGAGAAAATGACCAGGGGTGAGGGGTTCTAAGTCAGTGGGGTCGTCACTCAAAGGGGTGATAGGGCAAGAGTTGAGACAACCTTCGATCTGCACCAAAAGCGTCTCCATTTCATCGAAGGGCAGCAAGTGGTTTCCCAAAACACGGACGAAATGCTGCCTCCCATAAACCTCCGGAATGAGATCCCCTCGGTGGATTGAAATGCCATTTTGCCATGTCGCCAAAATTGCGACCGGCGTTGTCCGTATAAACATGGGCACACAGACCACGACGACTCACAAATCGCCGGAATGCTTGGAGGAATTTGGCTGTAGTGAGGTCCACCACAAGTTCAAGGTGGACGGACTTCGTAGAAAAACAGACAGCCACAGCCACGTATGCCTTGCCTAGAGCATCTCTTCGGTGTCGGGGTTTCGATTTGAATCGGTCCCCAGTAGTCGATACCAATAACAGAGAACGGCCGTGTGGGAGAAAATCTTGATGCTGGTAACTCGGCCATCAGCTGTTCGATCAGCTGGGGTCGCGCTCTCACACAGGCAATACATTGGTGGACAACTTTCCGAGCGGCTGATCTCACACCCAAAATCCAATACTTGAGTCGGACCATGTTTATCAGAAGTTGGGGAGAAGCATGCAGCAGACGATGATGATAAGAGCGGAGCAAAAAAACGGTGAAGGGGTGAGATCCTGGGAGGATTATCTGGTGTTTTGATTCGTACGGTTGCGCTGATCTATCAATTCTCCCACCGATTCTAATGACGTCATTACGCTGGCTAAGTATTGGGTAGAACCACTTCAGCTTCGAAGAATTCGATACCGACTCGCATTTTTTTAATCTTCTCCACTCGTCGGGGAAATGCTGCTGTTGAATAAGTCGGATAATCTTGTGTTTTGCTGTTCTCAATTCATCGGTCGTGAGCCACTGGAACCTACGCTCGCTCTGTGGCAGGCGGAAATTCGTGCTGAGCTGCGACGCATATGCGGTGAAGCGTAGAAGCGCATGAAAATTTTCGAATTGTTTCAGGAGGTCATCAATGACGCTGCATTCGACGTTCGCTGAAGAGGAAACGATTGAGGATTTTCTCAACTCGAAATCAGTGCTAGTAAAGATATCAACGTTCGGAGTAGGCCAAGAATTCTTGTCTTGGTTTAGCCAATCGGGTCCCTGCCACCATAAGGAATTCGAAAGAAGGTCCGACGGTAAACAGCCTCGGGAAATGACATCAGCTGGGTTTTCTGCGCCGGTAATGTGTTGCTATGAGCATCCTTCCGTCGCAGTCTGAATTTTGGAAACCCTATTTGCCACAAAGTTGGTCCAAGTTGATGGAATAGACCTCAGCCAACTCAGTACCACTGTCGAATCCGTCCAAAATTTCACATTCATCTCAACATTAATGCGACCCGAATCTTGTCATAGAGTTCGGCTGCCAGAAGAGCACCACAAAGCTCTAGGCGCGGAATGCTGACCTGCTTTAGGGGGGCGATTCTCGACTTGGATGTAAGGAGAGCCACTTTAATTTTGCCGCGATCATCAACAGATCGAATATAGGCGCACGCACCATACGCTGTTTCGGATGCGTTCGAGAAAATGTGTAACTCACTCTCGACTGCCTTGCGCAGTAGAACATACCTCTCTAACCGAACACCGTTAAGCAGGCCCATTCATGTTTAAGGTAGTCGGGCAATTCTTGATCCCAATCCCAAATTGACCCTTTCGTTTTTTAACGTCCCGAGTTTTTGCATAAACGCTTTTGCCGTGACCAAAATTGGACCCACTAGTCCCAACGGGTCGAAAAGTTGCGCAATGCACGAAAGAGTTGCCCTTTTGGTAAGTTCTGCAAGAGTAGGAGGTTTCATATCAATTTGAAATTTCAAAATATCTGTGTCCGGTTCCCAATGTAGCCCAAGTGTTTTTAGTGTCTGATCATGATCGAAATTTATCGACTGCTGAAGCGCCCGTCGCTGAGCAGGAATGCCATGCATAATCGCTTTGTCGTTCGAAGCCCAGCGGAAAGCCAGCCTTGAGGCACATCGCTACCAGCTGGTCTCGCAGCTCGACTGCTTCTGCCACCGTCTGTGCCCCGGAGAAGATATCATCCATGTAAACATCTTCTCTGATAACCCTCGCTGCCTGTTTGAGAACCCTGGTCGCCAGAAAAGGAGCCGAAGCTGTGCCATACGTCACCGTCTTGAGCTCGTACGTTTGTATCGGTTGATCGGGAGATGAGCGCCAGAAGATTCTCTGCAGTTGGATGTCATCGGGGTGCACGAGAATTTGCCGATACATTTTTTCGATATCAGCAACCAGAACAAACGGGTACATTCGAGAGCGCATCACGATCGCTCGCAAGTCTTGTTGTATTGTGGAGCCCACCATCAAAGCATTGTTGAGCGATACACCCGTGGAAGATCGGTTTGACGCATCGAATACGACCCGGACCTTGGTCGTAGTGCTGCAATCTCGGATAACGGGATGGTGAGGGAGATAGTATGCCTGTTTGGTAGTATGCTCGCACTCGGTCACTAGTTCCATGCAGCGTTGCCAGATTGAAAACCGCTCAAGTCCGTAGGGAAATCGGAAAATGTACTTAGTTCGGCAAAATAAAACTTGATGACCTTTTGTTTTTTTTTTGTCGTCAGGTAGAATTTTCAGTTATCCGCAGAGTCCCTTGAATTTTTTCGATAATCCGTAGGAAATGCTGAAAATCCGTAGATTTCGAGAATCGATCCGTAGCTCCGTAGAAATGTTGAAAATCCGTAGAACTACGGAGAAATCCGTAGATCTGGCAAGGCTGGTTCCATGTGACCGAGCCGAATATACTCCGTCATGAACTCTCTATACTGCTCACCTAGCGAAGGTTATTTTTGAAGTCGATTCTCCATCAACCGGAACCGACGAACAGCTGATCTTGAGTTGTCGCCCAGCTGATTGATGACGTCACGTTTCACTGGTAAACAAACGATGTAGCGACCTTCGGAATTGCGACTAACGGTACGGCAAAACAAATTCTTCGCACTTGCTTTCTTCGGGGGAATACGATGATGATGGGAATGCGCTTTCGTCTATTAACCAAAATTTTTCGATCTGGTTTTCCAATCGCTTAAGTGTGGCAACTTGACAAATCATTGGGGTGGTTTGTGGAATGTTTGCGTTGGAGGTTGTTTTTCCCGAGACGACCCATCCGAATACGGAATTGATTACCGACGGCATTGATTCACCCAAGTAGATATGACCAGGGGGTGAAAAAATATCGAAAAATATCTCGGCTCCCAGCACGAGATCAATAGGGTGTCGTTCATAAAAGTCGGGATCAGCGAATTGTAAATTCTTGGGTATGGGCCATTGGGAAATGTTAACATCAATAGTTGGGAGATCGATAGTAACTTTTGGCAGAATAAGGAATGGTAGTGTTTTTGTGTAATCTGATGTGCGGGATTGGAGTTTAACTTTCGTCGATGAGCTGCCAATTCCTGCTATGGGAACATCAACCTTGGTTCTTCTGACCTTCATGAGGTTGTACTAACGACTGGTGGCAAAACAACATTCGCTGCCTGAATCCAGCAAGGCACGAGCTAGATGTTGATTTCCTACGTCATCGACTACCACCACAACGGCCGTGGCTAAGAGTACTCGGGATCGATCAAAGGTTGGTGAGTGGCAACTGGTGCTGGTGATCCCGGAGTGAGCTACGTTGATTCTTGGAGCAGCAGCTGGAGCTGACGATGCTTGTTGTTGCTGACCGGTGGTATGTTGGCGATTGTTCTAGCGGAGTTTGAATTGGTGTGGGTATGTGTGTTGGGGCAGAGAAGCGTGTGATGTCTGGATCGGCAATTTTTGCAGCAGTTATCCGACGGACATTCGCGCGCATAGTGTCCTCGTCGGAAACAATTTAAACATAACCGGTTTCGTTTCGCGAGTCCAGTTTTTTCAATCAGTGGTAATCTTGTGAACCTGGGGCATAGGAAAAGGCTGTGGTCTTGGGGGCAAGCGATACATTTTCGAATTTTGGGCTCTGGGAATGAAGTGTGGTTGGATGAACGGATGTTATTGGGACGACGATAATGTGATTATGATTGGGGTTGGGATTGGGATTCATTTGGTGGCTTGGACGACAATTGTTCGAGAACATTTACTAGGCGCTGGATGAAATCGGTAAGTTCTTTAAAAGTAGTGGTTTCGAAAGCGGACGAATGTTCTTCCTAATCCCGACGGGTGATGGGATCTAAACGGCTAGCGAGAAGATGGATCAACAAAAGGTCCCAATGTTCGGTGGCTTCCCCTAGCTGCTTTAGAATGCGTACGTTGGCTTCGAATTTTTCGACCAACGAATGTAAATCATTATGTGATTCTCGGCGCAATATCGGGAAGCCGAAAAGTGCTTGAACATAAGTTCTTTTTAGCATACGGGAATTTTGATAATGTTGAAATAATAAATTCCAAGCAACGGGATAGTTTGTGGCGGATATTGGGATGGTTTGTACAAGTTTAAGTGCTTCTCCTGATAGTGATGATCGCAAGAAGTAAAATTTTTGAATGCTCGATAATTCTTGCGACCAGTGGACGAGTGAAATAAACAAATCGTGGAAGTTGAGCCAGTTTTCAACATTTCCTCAAAATACGGGCAATTTAACGTCGGGTAATTTAACGTGCGTGTTATGGGGCTGTGTGAAGTTAGATGGTGTTTGTACTGTGGCTTGTGGGGCGCATTTTTGCAGTAGGAATCCCTTTACCCTGTAGTATACTGTTTCAAAGGCAGTTTTTTGCTCGAGGTACTTATCTAGTGCTTCAGGTGTTTCATTCAGGGTTTCCAATACAGACTGGACCATCGCGTACTCGGACCAGATTTCGACGACTGCTTCTAGTCGGATTGCTGCCCATGCGGTGTCTCGGGGTTCTTGAAAACCATCGACGAATCTGCTGATGTTCAGGAAGGATGCTGATAAACTGCGCCGACGGGCTTTGAGGCTGTGCAGTTTTCGCTCGGTGGTCGACATGATGTGCGATGTTGGATCTGAAATGTCAGACCAAGTAACTCGGCAAGAAATAGTAAATTTATTGGAATCCTAATTATCTTTTCAAGGCAAGGAATTTGCCTTGTATTTCAATAAATCCTGCTGCTACTGATGTTTCGTTTGGGTGTTTCTGTTGTGTGTGATGGTCACAGCTGATTTGGAATGCTTGACCGAAGAAAGTTGATACTGTTGATTTGTTCCAGGCACGGATGTGACTCGAATCGATCCGCGGTGCTCCGACGGAGATGAGGTGATGATTGTAGCCGAGTGTGATGGAAGGTGCAACAAGAAGAGATCCGGTAGGGATGATCACGGAATGTAAGTGGATTGGAATGCTACTAACCTTCTCGACAATAGAAAATTGCCTTGTGTATCTATTTGTCGAGTTGAACTGCGTTCTTTAAGATGGCGCTTGGCGTCCGCGGCTGCGATGGCGTTGGGGCTATCGGCACTGTGCTCTCCAGATAGGTCTAATCCGGCTCTGTTCCGGATTCAGGGCCTTATCTGGTTCGAAGGACCAAATGTCGAGGGCTCAGGGTTGCAGTGGGTGATTCCCAGACATTAATGAGGCGGACACTAGGGTTTGTTGTAAGCGCATCTGATTCTGCTACCTCCATCGTGGCAGATTTAGGTTTGGGGGGTAAGTTCAAAGCAAAGAACTGTTTTTTTTGGGGGATATCTTTTATTCCCGCTTCATTCGCAGAAAGTCTCGCATATACGATGATGTAGCTGCCTCTCTCAACATCTCTCCGGTGGTCGAGCGGTTAGCATCCTGAGATGGTAATCGCAAAGCCATTGCAGGTATGGGTGTGATTCCCGTACCTGCAGTATTTTTTTTATTTTGATTTACATTTTTATTGCGGTATCCGATTTTGGGGGATGAGTTCTCCTTTAAGAGCTTAACTTTGGGTTATGCCTCCAATAGCCAAACCTGTAGGAAGGGAGTTTCATTCGGGTTGGCGGGGAAAGTTCTCAAGTTTGTGTATTTTCGAGGTTCAGTGTGATGTTGAATTGAATTGAATTGAAGTACGGAAGAAAATCAGCAAGAAACCTTGCAAGCGCCCCACAGACGAGGGAAATTTCATCAACAAATGGATCTTGCCTGCCAAAAAATCATAAAGACCTCCAGCAGCAGCTAAAACGGGTGTTTGCGAGTTGGTACACGAACCGGAGCCGATACCAGCCGATGTTAGTGATTTTCAGTTGCTGCTGAATATTTTCCCCCCTATGATTGAGTTACATATCTTTTTGATCTCTATGTGAAATCCGGATAAAAAATGGACAAATCCTCTTATAAAAATTACCTATTTTAATTTAACTTTTTTTATTTTGAAGAAAACAATTTCGTAACATTGATCCAGTAAAAGTTAATCAATTTAAACGTCTTTGGCATTCCATGACCGTTCTTATTCAATGACAAAAAATTCCGCCAACTGTTGGCTCAATTAGTTTTAAATCGGAATTTCCCTTTATGTTTTTTTTCTCCTATTTATATGCAAAAACAAAAAAAAACAAACCTATTTCTATGCAAAATATATTTGCATTGCATGAGAGTTTTTCAATTAAACGCTAGAGATTCGCAGCATCAGACTTGCGTTTGTCAGGGGGTGGCAGAAATACGTTCGATCGAAAACGAGAATGCACTTATTCGTTCGAACGAACTATGTTCGAAAGATCGAACTGTTCTCATTCGTTCGAACGAAAACAAGAATACGAAATTGCCTAACTTTCGAACGAATGTCATTCGATCGAAAACGAGAATAAGGGTGATTGTCATATGTGGAAATATATTTGCCCTACATCGCATAATAAAGCGCCTTCGTTTATACAGCCCATTTGACATCAACCTTTAACAGTTTTTTTTTCTGGGATTGAACACTATTTAACAGTAATCAACCTTTCCTGTCTGCAAGAATGTCTTTTATGTTAGAACATCAATTCGAAAAAAAAAAACAGTTTTGAAGCTTTATAGTCTGATACATTCACCCTTATTCTGGTTTACGGCGTATCTGACTTTCGTTCGAACGGATACTTTCGATCGAATTCGAAATAGCTATTCTTGTTTTCGTTCGAACGCGATACGTTTTGAGTTGGTGTTACCAGATCATGTTCGAAAAATCGAAGCACCCGGATTGGACAAAATGACGTTTCTCGTCAGAAAATATATTGTAAACAATTGTTTTGGTTATTGTAAAATGTTATCGATCTTAATCGGTCGTAACGGAAAACAGAATTTTCGTGTGTTTTTTGTAATTTTCCTATGTGCGCGGTTTTTTTTATGTCGAGATCCACGAGTGTCAGGGTGGAGCGTGTCAGAAAAGAGGAGCCGATGTAGCTGATTCGTTTTCATCATCGTTAGCAGCAGCAAGCTGGATCCTTAAAACATTTCAATCTCCAGGTGCAGTGGACAACAATGCTATTTCCTAGATGCCCTTCCAGGAGCTGGTTGAATTTGGACGCAAGAAGCTGTTCGGAATGCCCGCCGGAGATGGTTGTGATACCTAATGCTGCTGCGGTTTGAAATCTCACCCGAAGAGAAGAGAAGATTTGGAAGATAATGAACTTTCAAATAAAAGTGTGCTTCAAATTTTTTAATAAAAAAATATTTATTCACCGAACTTTAAAAAACAACTATTTCGAACCACATCAATTCCATAACCGTCCAATTTCACAAACTTTTCCCTCAAATGCCCAGGATTTGCAGCATCAGATTCGCATTTGGCAGTCCAGTGAAAGAATGACAACCGAGGATTTAGATTAAAAAGAAATTTAAAACTTGGAATAAAAATTTCTTTGGTCTTTAAAATTTTGTTATTTTAAAGAACTTTCAGTTTCGTGGTTTAAACTCGCTAAAGTTTCGTTATTATGAACACCCCAATCGGAAATAAATTTCATTGATTGCTTTAAACGGTCATGATTCGCAGTATCAGACTCGCGTTTGTCGGCCCATAGAAGAAATACGTTCGAACGAAAACGGGAATGCAAAGTTTCGTTCGTTCGAACGATGTTCGAAAGATCGAACTGTTCTCATTCGTTCGAACGAAAACAAGAATACAAAATTGCAAAACTTTCGAACGTATGTCATTCGATCGAAAACGAGAATAAGGGTGATTATCTAAATAATTGCAAAATAAACTTGAGCTACAGATATGTAATAATGAACAAATGCGACAACTTAACACATACGCTAAAAAATTATATCATACACGATTTTTAGCAAAAAAGTTTGTAAGTCAATTATAAGGTTTAGTACAGTAGAATCTCGCTTATTCGAGACAGTCGGAAGACCACCTTGGATTAGTGACCCCTATAACACTAAATACATAGAAAACCAGAGGGTTCTACAGTTTTTTTTTTAAATATGTCTTTATTTGTATCAATTCATCATTACATTTATATTACACTAGCTGATCCCGTACGAACTCCGTTTCGTTTTTAATTACAAATCTATATATATAAAAAGCAATTTCTGTGGGTTTGTTTGTTTGTTTGTTTGTCCTCTATAGACTCAGCCGTCTTGACAGCTAGAGAGCTGAAATTTGGCATGGATGCTTATTAGGACCAGGAATGATGAAAAATGTTTTCGGATTTTCGGATGATCCCTTCTGAAGGGGGTCGTCCATACAAGACAAAGATAGTTTTCGCGATATTGACGTTATTTTTCGTCGGATTGTGATGAAAATTTGCACATGAAGGTTTTGAAAGACGAGCAATCGATTTCGGGCATTGAATTCTGGGTCAGGGGTCGGCAAAAGGGGTCGTCCATATCGACTGTTTGTTGTTTTTGCGATATTTGCGTTATTATACATCAGATTGAGATGAAACTTTGCACATAGTAGTTTTGAATGACGAGCAATCAATTCGAGATGCTAAATGCGGAGTCAGGGGTCGTCCAAAGGGGTCGTCCATAATAACTTTCAACATCTTAATGATATTGACGTTTTCATACATCGGATTGGGATGAAAATTTGCACATAGGAGTTATTAGGGACAAACAATAGATTTCACTTATCCAAATTAAAGTCAGGGGTCGGCCAAAGGGGTCGTCCATATTAACAATTCACTGTTAATGCGATATTGTAGTTATTATACAACGGATTCAGATGAAAATTGGCACACGAGAGTTTTGAAGGACGGGTAATCGATTTCAGGTATTAAATTCAGTTTAAGGGGTCGGCAAAGGGGGTCGTCCTTATTAACCTTTCCATATTTTTGCAATATCGTCGTTATTATACATAGGATTGGGATGAAAATTTGCACACGGTAGTTTTCAGGGACGGGCAATCGATTTCAGATGTCAAATGTTTTGCCAGGGGTCGACGAAAGGGGTCTTCCACATTAATCAATATTCCACTGTTTTTAGCAATATTGACGTTATTATGCAATGGATTGCTTTAAAAATTTGCACACGGGAGTTTTGAGGGAAGGTCACCAAAAGGGGTTTATTTTTTTGGCAATAATTGCGTTGTTATGCAACGATCGAGTCGAAATTTATACACGGGGGTTTTCGTCACGGTCATTTGATTCATGATTCCAAATTAAGTAGCAGACGTCAGAAAGGTGATCGTCTAATATTTTTGCGATTATTACTTAACAATGTATTCGGAAGTGCATCTGGAAAATGCTTGGCAATTGACTTCCATGCAAACTGTTCAAAACATATTCCAGGTTGAAAGCGAAACGGAGTTCGTATGGGATCAGCTAGTATGTGATAAGTGTGTGTAAATGGTAATTGGGATGCTTTTTCAATACTATATTGCATAAAATATTAAACAGACATCGCGATAACAGTAAATAATTCATGTGGATGATCCCTTTTTCCGATCCCTGAACCGAAATTGGGGACCTGAAATAAATTTCCCGTCTTTCAAACCTCCCGTGTACAAAATTTGAGCTCAATGTGATGCGTAATCATGGCAATATAGCAAAAATAGTGAACTATTAATATGGACAACCCCCTTTGCCGATCTTCGTTCCAAAATTTGAAACTTGAAAACAATTAGTTGTCCCTTAAAACTCCCATGTGCAAATTTTTCACCTCAATCTAATGTATATTAGCATCAACATCGCAAAGATACTTTTGTGGCTTGTGATATAGCTCAGTTGGCAAGTCTGTTGTCTCCTGAGCCGATGTCCGTGAGTTCGAGCCCAAGAATAAACATAGAACACAGTTGTATCGGATAAGTTTTTCAATAACGATCCGCCAACTGTAACGTTGATAAAGTCGCGAATGCCATAAAGATGGTAAAACGACTATAATCGAAACAAAAAAAAATCGCAAAGATAGTGAAAAATTCATATGGATGACCCCTTTGGTCGATGCCCCAAAAATCTATCACAGAAAATAAAAAAAAGGTAAAATTTATCTTTTTGCGAGGTGATTTTTTTCCACCCCTCTTTCGAGGTAAATTTTACCTTTTTTTTCATTCACCTAGCAAAAAGGTAAATTCTACCTTTTTCGCATTCACCTAGCAAAATAGTAAACAATACCGTTTTCCCATTCACTGATTTATAAAGGTAAATGCCAGTTCGTTTGATGTGTTTCCTCAATAAAAAATAAAACAAAATTCATTCAAAATATGATATTTATTTTGAATAAATTGGGACTTTCACCTGATATTAGAATGTATCACCGTTTTTAAAACAATGTTGAGGCAAGTCCTTTCTGTGCCAAGCTCGTGACAATTCGGCTTTCGTGTTCTCCCGAGCCACCATGGCCGCTGAATCCTTCTGCATTGCGTTAACACATTCATGTCCTTCTTCGCTCTGTGGGCCGGTCTGAAACAAAAGCAAAGTTTTTAACGAGAACCATCACAACTAAATGATATCTAAGAAAACACTTACCATTCTGTTCCGATTTTCACATTTGGGTACGAAGCAAAACTTCCCTCTTGAACGAGAAAACAGCTTAACCTCAATAAACGCGTTTGGCAAATAGTTATTTTTTTCGAGATGAATTGTACCGTTTTGTTTAGCTAAATCCAGGTCAACTCCACCTCGCTACGAGGTAAGTTTTACCTTATTTGGTTTTACCTTTTTTTCTAGGTGAATTATACTTTTTTATTCAGCTCAATTCAGGTGAACTTCACCTCGCTACGAGGTAAGATTTACCTTTTTTGGATTCACCTTTTTCCTCGGTGAATTGTACCTTTTTTCCAACCTCGATTCAGGTAAATTTTACCGCGCTGTAGGTAGAAGGTAGAGGTAGAAGTTACCTTTTTGGCTTTCACGAGCGTTCACCTTGGCTATCTCGGTAAATTTTACCTTTTTATTATTTTCCTTGTATTGCTCGTTCTTCAAAACACCCATGTGCAGATTTTCATCTCAATCCTATGCAATGACGACAATATCGCGAAAACAGAGAAAAACTAATATGGACGACCCCTTTTTTGGACCACGATTTAAAACTTGATACCTGTAATCAATTACTTTTACTCCCATGTGCCAATTTTCATTACAATCCTACGCACAATTCAGACAATATTACAAAAACTGTGAGCAAATAATATGGATGACCCCTTTCACTGATCCCCAACTCAAAATTTGAAACCTGAAAACAATAGAGCGTCCTTCAAAACTCATATGTGGTAATTTTCATCTTAATCCAATGTAGAATAACGTCAATATTGCAAAAACATTAATAGGTAGATATGGACGACCCCTTTGGGCGACCCCTGATCCTAAACTAAAAACCTGGAATTGATTGCTCGTCCTTCAAAATACTCATGTGCTAATTTTCATCACAATTCGATGTATAATACCGCCAATATCACAAAAACATTAAACAGTTGATATGGACGACCCCTTTGGCCGACCTCTGACCTCAAATTCAATACCTGGAATCAATTGCTCATCACTCAAAACTTCTATGTGGAAATTTTCGCCGCAATCCAATGTATAATAACGCCAATATCGCAAAAATATCAAACAGTTGATATGGACGATCCCTTTGGCCGACCCCTTTTCCTAACTTTGATACATAGAATCGATTGCTTATCCTTCAAAACATTCGTGTGCAAATTTTTATTACAATCCGACAACAAATAACGTCAATATCGTGAAAACAATATTTGTCTTGTATGGACGACTGAAAACATTTTTCATCATTCCTGGTGCTAATGAACATCCATGCCAAATTTCAGCTCTCTAGCTCTTAAGACGGCTGAGTCTATAGAAGACAAACAAACAAACAAACAAACATACAGAAAATTGCTTTTTATATATGTAGATTATTACATTAAATTAGGTGTTCAGCTCAATAATGAACTGTTCAGAGCCCTATAGTTTACTAGATAATAAAAATTTATTTATAAGATTTAAATTTGCTGAGCGCAATCAAGTATTTAAGGTAGGAGAACATCCTGTAATGGCAAAAATATTATAAACTTAAAACTAAACACTATCCTAAAATTAAACTAATTATAAAGAGAACGAATCTCTGCGATAGAAGACTGTATCGATTTGCCTCTGAAGTTGGAGATGATGTTGTTGGCCATCTGTTCGATAGATTCAATGCCCGCAATCTGATGAAGATCTTCGGTGCTGTGCCAAGGTGGAAGCCGCAAAATCATTTTCAGAACATTGTTCTGAATCCTCTGGATGGCTTTCTTCCTCGTTGCGCAGCAGCTAGACCAAATCGGAACTGCTTACATTATCGCTGGTCGGAACACCTGCTTATAAATAAACATCTTATTCTTCAGGCACAGTCGGGATTTCCTGTTGATGAGAGAATAAAAAGATTTAGTGTATTTATTACATTTAGATTGAATATCTTCAATGTGATTTTTAAAAGTAAGATTCCGATCAAGTGTGAGTCCCAAGAACTTCACTTGATCAGACCATTCTAATGGAACCCCATTAAAAGTTATGGAATGATTTTCATTAGGTTTTAAAAATTTAGCTCTTGGCTTATGGGGAAATAAGATATGTTGAGTTTTGGAAGCGTTAGGAGAAATTTTCCACATTTTCAAGTAATTCAAAAAAGAATTTAAATTTTGTTGCAATCTACTGCGTACCACCCGTAAATTTCGACCTTTGGCTGAAAGCAAAGTATCATCAGCAAACAATCTTCTACCCTTTCCTTCTGGTACATCAGGAAGATCAGAAGTAAAAATATTGTATGAAATTGGCCCAAGTATACTACACTGAGGGACACCAGCTCTTATGGGTGTCCTTTCAGAGCATGAATTTTGATAGCTTACTTGTAAGGTTCGGATAGTCAAATAATTTTGTATAATTTTGGTGAGATATACGGGAAAATCAAATCAAGCTTATTTAGCTACTAAACCTTTGTGCCAAACACTGTCAAAAGCTTTTTCAATATCAAGAAGAGCAACACCAGTTGAACAACCTTCAGATTTGTTAGCGTTAATCATATTAGTTACACTCAAAAGTTGATGTGTAGTAGAAAGTCCATGACGAAAACCAAATTGTGAAATTGTTCATCAGGGAAAATAGAATTCTGATTAATGTGGATCATCATTCTATTCAAAATAACTCTCTCAAATAGTTTACTTAAAGATGGAAACAAACTAATTGGTCGATAACTTGAAGGCTCTGAAGCACTTTTTCCAGGTTTCAAAATTGGAGTTACTTTGGCATTTTCCCATTTATTTGGAAAATATGCCAAGTGAAAACAATTATTGAAGATTTTATCTAAAAAATTTAAAGTGCTTTCAGGCCACTTTTGCATAAGAATATAGAAAATCCCATCTTCCCCCGGGGCTTTCATATTTTTAAATTTTTCGAAAATCAATTTATGTTCATCAATATTCGTCTCACAAGAACTTTGAAATACATTTTGTTTAGAAAGAATATCATCAAATTCAATGGAAATTTTAGCATCAATTGGACTTACAACGTTTAAATTAAAATCATGAGCAGACTCAAATTGTTCTGCATTAGTTAAAAGAAGTTTATCCCCATCTTTCAAAGAAGAATCGGCTGGGGCTTTTTCAGAATTTCAGTTAACTCCCAAAATGGCTTTGAGTAGGGTTTTATGTCCTCCACTGCTTTTACTGTTTTAAAATTTACCTATTAACCATTGGCTTACTTAAAAATATTGAAAGTTTACATATGTTAATGTTGTTGCATGTAATCTAGAGGGTTACCGTATCTAGCAACGAATCTACTTGAGTTTGAGCTTGAGCTTAGATAAACCGTACATTTCAGTAGTTGCCACTCCGTGATTGACAAGAACCATCAAAATTGTACATAGATCCAAATAAATGGGGCTTGGGATTAGCTTACCATTTTCTGTGTACACGTATCAAAGGTTCCTTATCTTATATGGTCAATAACGGCGCCGGCCACGTCCTTACGGTTCATCGGGGAAAGGAAAGGATTGTTAGTTCGACTTCCGTTGCTTCTAGAGACCGAATACACCTCTTAATCTCCACGGTCATCACAGGAAGAGAGAGAGAGAGAGAGAGAGAGAGAGAGAGAGAGAGAAATGAATCGAATTAAAAAAAAGTACTATTGAATGAACAACTATTAATTGAAGACGTTTCTTGTTATGAAGGGAAATAAAAAAAATAAATTGACAAGTATTCAATGAGAACCACATTATTTGCCAAGTTGTAACTTGAGACATTGATGAACGCAACTAACAATACCGTTTCTTTAATATTGATACGATAAGCTAACACAACTAAATGAGAAATTCTTATACACAAACTCGATCAACTTTCAAAGAGGAAAATGAAGTTTTTCAATATTTACATACGGCTAACGATTTTCTGAGCTTGTATAAGCAATAGGTTTACAATATCTCAATAAGATCAGACAATTCATAAATTAACTTAACATCTTGTTTCGCTTGATGTAAATTCTCTCCAATCCTGCTAGTAAAGTTTATCATATTCATTCATTCAAACCTAGTTCTATACTAATCACCAGATGTCGTTAAAATAAATTTGAATTCCAGATGTCAGTGTATGTAGGGTTTGAAACTTTGATTTGTGTAACACCTGGTAACAGTAACGCTTATATGCGTTTTCAAAAGCCTACTTAACGCCATCTATGTTTGTTTTTTGCTCACCTTAAAATGTCAACAAATGTTAAATCATCATCGAACCAAATCACAAAAGTAGACAGAATATAAAGGCACAATACCTGCAATCTGTGAAACCTTTAATCACAACTCCATCACACTCGTTTGCAACTCCACTTCACAATTCAAACCAACCAAGCAAAATGAAATTAAACACTATTCTTCACTATAAAATTCACTTCAAAAACCCTCAATAAAGGAATGCGTTCAACTCGAACCAAGGAAGCGCTCTCTGCCTTGGCGAATCTACTGTCATAAAAATATATTTAGCTTTTCATGTTTTTAATTTCGTCATACGTCGCTACCAAAAAAGCTTTACGAAAAATGATGACGATATTTATAAATTAAAAAATAATATTATCTCTTTCATTGAAAATTGGATTTTGTGCAATGTTTTGCAGTCGCGGTTATCCGTACAAAGGTTGACTCAAAAGAGGTTAGCGTGTAGAACTCCGACAGATTTTAATCTGATTTGACAGGTCGCACGAATGTACAAGTTCGCACAAATGTCGCAGTCATGAGTGCGCAGTCCAATTTAAAAAAATATGCATTACCAAAAGGTCTTTTTCCATCATTTCGAAGAAATTTCCTAACAGCCTCGAAAAGCATGTGTGTCAATAGTTGGTTATGGAACTCCTTCAGTTTTTGTTAAATACCGGTATATTGGGGACCATTACGTAACGCTTTTAGGGGGGGGGGGGGGGGGGAGGGGGTATAGAAGCTTGTTACGCTTTGTTGATTTTACTTACTTAGAAATTATGAGACGAATGTGTTTCGTAGGGGGGAGGGGTCGAAAATGCACGAAAATTGCGTTACGTAATATTTGAATGGCCCCTTGATCTAATTGATCTGGCCAAAATAAGCTATCCATCTATCCCATTATTTGATTCTGGATCGATCTATACCCTACGCATGATCGAATCCTGATGTAGTTAGACCTGGATCTGACTTAAACATTTTTGAAGCATGGTTGCTGGCTTGATAAAGAAGAAAGAACTCTGAATTCGTCGTTATGCGTTATGCCAATTATGCAGTGAAATCACATTCCTGAAAAAGCATTAAGTAAATATCGTTTGTAAATATTTTTTTTTAAACAAAGGAATGGTGAACTAACATTTACAATAGATGGTTACCCGAAATCGACATTCGTAGCTGACCAGCAGAATATGCTTCATCGTGCTTAACGTTCATCACGGTACAGAATTCCGGTTGATCCGCTTCCGTCAAAATGCCAATTTTGTCTGTCTCGTTGGAAGAAATTCCAGAATGGCACAATTGTTGAAACCTATTGAAAAACAATAATGTTATCAGTGGTTTTCCAACTGTTTTTTATAATCGGGGCACGGTTCGGTAAATGACATTCCTGTTAACTCTATGAATACATTTATTACCAGCCGGTATTCTTCAGAATTGTTGGAATTTCATCACATCAAGAATTTACAGAATAGCTCACCCCAAATCATCCGTGATTTCTGCTACCATCTCTTCACACACTTGGGCACTCAAAGATACTGCTTCATGTAACGCTTGTCCACTTGTTGGTTCCAAAAACGGCTTTAAATAATCCCGGAAAACTTCCGACCTTCCAAATCCGACTACTTTTTTATTATGGCAATTTATTCACGCTCGTATCTTTTACTTTAAATTTGCGTTTAAGCGCACATATTTTACATCTTTTGGGATATAAATTTAGGTTTGAGATTTAATTTCAAATTTTGAATGCACTGCGCATGAATTATAGATGTGGAATGATGTCAAATTAGGTCATACTAAAAAAAAGTCAAATAAAATTACGGCTTTAAGCGTTTCTGGCTCGAATAATTTTAATTATTTTTGGTGTGTATGCTATAAAACCTACACGGAAAATAATAAAAAGGTAAAATTTACCGAGATAGCAAGGTGAACGCTCGTGAAATCCAAAAAGGTAACTTCTACCTCTTCGAGGTGAAACTCACCTCGCAGTGCGGTAAAATTTACCTGGATGGAGGTTGGAAAAAGGTACAATTCACCGAGAAAAAAGGTAAATCTTACCTCGTAGCGAGGTGAAGTTGACCTGGATAGAGCTAAACAAAACGGTACAATTCATCTCGAAAAACAGTAACTATTTGCCAAACGCGTTTATTGAGGTTAAGTATTTTGTCGTTCAGGAAGGAAGTTTTGCTTCGTGCCCAATATGTGAAAATCGGAACAAAATGGTAAGTGTTTTCTTAGATATCATTTAGTTGTGCTGGTTCTCGTCATAATATTTTGCTTTTGTTTCAGATCGGCCCAGCTTCGAGGTGTATTCCAAGTCATCCTCCTGATATCATTCCGGTAAAGCCGGACCTGATCGGATTAGTCGAACGGAGGGGCATGAATGCGTTAACGAATTGCCACGAGCCTGGTGAAAAAAGGACTTACCTCAAAAAATTTTTAAACACGGTAATACATTTCAAAAATGATAATGAAACATCCCAATTTATTTCAAATAAATATAAATTTTTGAATGAATTTTGTATTCATTTTTATTGAAGAAACCAAACAAACCAACTAGCATTTACCTTTTAAATCAGTGAATGGGAAGCCGGTATTATATACTATTTTGCGAAATACTTTTGAAAAAGTTATACGCTGCAGGCTAAAATTGATCCTTGGCCTAGTACAAGATCTCATGCCAAATTTGGGCCAGAACGGATCACGTTTAGGGGTCGCTCAACGAGCCTGAAGTTTGTATGGGATTTTGAGACATTTTGTTCGAGAGAAACGTAAAAAACCAGTTTTTCATCAATAACTTTGGTTCCCATTGGCCGATTTCTTTCAAAAACGGGTTTTCTTAAAGCCTAAATTATGACAAATATTTCATGCGAAGACTGCGTTTCGATAAAAGTTAAGATAAAAAAGTTATAAGGCTTCAAAAATGGGCTAACTTTTTTAACGGTGGTATTCAGCACTGTTAATGAGGCGTCAATATGTTCGACCGCCTCGACTCATTAACAGTGATGAATACCATCCTTAAAAAAGTTAACCCATTTTTGAAGCCTTATAACTTTCTTATCTTAACTCTAATTGAAATGCAGTCTTCGGATGAAATATTTTTCATAATTTAGGCTTTAAGAAAACCCGTTTTTGAAAGAAATCGGCCGACGGGAACCAAAGTTATTGATGAAAAACTGGTTTTTCATGTTTCTCCCGAACAAAATGTCTCAAAATCCCATACAAACTTCAGGCTCGTTGAGCGACCCCTAAACGTGATCCGATCTGGCCCAAATTTGGCATGAGATCTTGTACTAGGCCTAGGATCAATTTTAAGCTGCAGCGCATAACATTTCACAGGTTTTGAATTTCCCATACAAATTTGGGGCAGTCTAATAAAGCTTAGTTCTTTTAGAAATGGGACACTTTCATTTGCTAATAGCTCGTTTACTAGTAATCGGACATTCAAAATTTTGACTGCATTTTGCTACCTATGAAAAGCACTACCCGCCCTATTTTTTTCAAAATTTAAAATTTACACGTTTTTGAGATATTTACCATGCAATAGAAAAAGAAAAAAATAATTTTGCACAGTTTCCTTTTAAATCCATCATTATCAAAATGATAGCAGACAAAACCGTCGATTATTCAAAGAATTAATGTGTGTGAGAGGTGGAAAAGTATGCAAATACTGTCAAAAGTGTCTACAAAGTTCATAACAAGCACTGGAGTGAAGCACATGATCGGCAACTACGTTTAAGGGTCATCAGGGAGGTCAAGTCCCATACCAGCATTTTTAATTTTTAATAAGTGATAAACTAAGGGTAGATCGCTGGAATGTCCGAAATTTTTTTCTCCGGTAAGCTAAAAGTGTTGCCTAGTAATGTGTCATTCATACCAAACCTCAAACAACAATTTTTTGCTAGTTCCAGAGCTTGTAAGCTGTTTAGCCGGTACCTAGGCCAGATGATTTCTGATGAAAGACAAAACTTATGAAATACCCCATTTCAAACCAATTCCAGCGTTTGAATCCCATACCATATCTGCTCGTGGCAAGGTCCAGAGCATATTAAAGTATGAATCTTCTGGTTGTTTTGTATAAAATAATGATTTGCCAAAATTCTGGTCCTGTGGAAAAAAACAACAATTTTAAAAACGAAAACTTTGGTTTTCGTTGTTTTTTAAAGCCTAAAAAGAGTAATCTTGTATGTACCTTTCGCAACCTACGATCTATACCAACCGATAATACTTTAAGTTTAATCTCGGGATGGTTTTACTTCGTTATTGTCAGATTTTGCCAGCAGAAATTCCATTCAAAACTCTTGAAAGTGGCTCAAAAATAATCAAGTTTTGTTAATTTTGAAACAGCTGTATCCACTATATAGCCCTCAATTTCTTTTAAAATAGAATTATTAGACCCAAAAGTATCAGAAATTGAAGATAGAGGATGTAGCTACCCAAAATACAGATTTGACGAAGTGTAACTTTGAAAAACTGATCAATATCATGACTGGAAAAAGTGTGCGCTGGGCGATATTAGGTACCAAGAATAAAGCAGAATTTTTTTTTACAAAAAACGATAAATATTTTTTATCAATTTTTTTCATGAATTATCATTAAATTACCTTCATTTTCTTCATATAAAGTATTTAGATCAAACGAATGGTTTTTGAGATACACGCATTCGTAACTGTCCCATTTCTAAAAGAACTAAGCTTTAGACAGGCATTAGTGCGCCAATAGAAGAAAGCTTGATAGGTGTTGAGATTTTAGGCTAGAGGGCATGTTGATGAAAAGCTCCCATGAATTGTCCCGCCTTTGCTCTACACTAGCTAACTATACATGAGAAACTCAGAAAGAGAATACCCATGTATAGAGAGCCCAGTGGTTTGAGAGCGTGGTTTTACACACACTTCAAACAAGCAAAAACGTTACAACCCATGGGCCTACAACCCATGGCGTCAACTCTCAAGAAGTTTTCTGCCTAGCATTGATGAATTCAACAACTACAAACATGTTCACAGATAAGAAATCACTTGAAAACTAGTTTGCAAGCTCGAAGAACCAAAAAAACTTGTTTTAATAGCAATTTGACCCATTTCAAAAATAGGTCCTTCTTTATTCCTTAGGGACTTATTTTGGTTCACCCAACACAACCTGGGTATTAAACTTGCTTTTAAATGTTCATGACCGTAAAAAGACGTTGTACGACTGTATGAAATAATTATGCATACTATTTCAATCACCTATTATAAATAAAATTTAGGAATTTTGACATTATATCATTTAATTAACTCGGTCGGGATCCATAGCTTGGAAATTAAATCGGTGTTTTTGAGAAGATTCGTTCAGGAAGTTTATTTAAAAGTGCTCGATGTGTTTATTCGAGAAGGGAGTGATTAATTCTACCTATCGGGATACTTAAATACGCGTTATTATCGATTGAAATTAAAATCGCACATCGTTCAGAAGGGCTAAGCCTACGCCACCGTGGCTTCCTGTTTTTTTTTTCTCCGTCGCATAGGTTGAATGGATCCGCGCGTGTGTGTGTTTTTGAAAAATAGGGTGGTTATTTCTAGCCTACTATTTTCGAGTGCAATAAATGAGGAATGTGATTAAGGTGTGAAGAATAGATGTCCCGTGCTTGATTATGGTTACGTTGAAACAGAATAGGGAAAGAAAATAAGCGAAACTTGGGGGGCAGCTTAGTTCTGAATTTGCAACGTGATACATGAAGAGTGAAAAAAATCCAGAGCTCGTGCATTTATACTAGTGTGGGTGGAGCAAATATTAGTGTGGATACTTCGAAGAATCGAACAGTGTGCTTTCTAATCGGTGGAACCTATGGAGCACTCCCACACTGAGAAAGTATTGAGATGGTGTTTCAGAAGATGTAGAGTGGAGTAGATTTTTTTTTTCTTGCTCGTGCATGCAAGCGTGCAGCCAGCTTGGGAGGGGTTTTTATTGCACATGTGTTGGTCGGATGAACATGAGAAAATGTTCTCGGGATAGTGAGCGGTAGACGTTTCTGTTCCTTATTGGTGAGAGTGTGGGAGAGAGACTTGAGAGCTAATGATCAGAGTATTTCGCGAGATGTACTTTAATTTGGGGGTGGTTAAATCCATCCACTGTTTGCTTGGTGCAACGCTCAAGTTACTTTTTTAACGTTGCAACGCGTTGTGTCTTGCTTTCTTGCATGGGTTGTATTGAGTAAATATACGGAAAAGCTTCAATCAAATAGTAGGAAACTGAGCCGGTTCACAAGATAAGAATACAAAGAGGGTTTTATGAATTGATTTCGGTATCGATTTTTGATTACGGCGAATGCGCCAAAACCTTTGTTTGGAGAAAACGCATTTCAAGTTTCAGAAAACAAATTCAATTTCCTATTTAGCTGCTTACAATCATTTTCCTAAATAAGTCGCTAAAATGCTTTCAAATTGATTTAATTTCATTACCCGATCGATGAATATAGCTTTTCCGGACTAACTACTTCAAAAATTAATAAATACAACTGTGGGCCCTTTTACCACAGACTGGTGATCTCATTTCGTTCATTCGCCAAATTGGAGCGCCCTTTTGAATTGCAGAATGACTGTTCGCTCTTTGGATCACTTATTAAAGAAGCAATATTCAAGCAAATTTGGGCTTGAAAGCGGGTCCAAATGATCACAGTAAAACATTAGCACATTAAACGATCTTATAAATACCGATTTGTGCATCTCCTCGTCCTGGAAAACAAATTTTATAAACTTCAATGCCCTTTTTCTATCTCGAAATAACGATTGGCCTTTTTGTTCGCGACGAAATTTTGAGGGGAAATGGGCGAATGAACTGTGGGATTACACACTCATAAAAAAAGCTATTAGCCTTATTTAAAAAATTAAATTTAACTTCACTAAAATAAAAAAAATAAAAGAAGATCATATTTTCGGATGTAAAATAAAGAGCTTAACGCATTTATGTGATTATCTGGATCTGGATTTGTTTACAGTTGGCGCATTCGCCGTATTTAAAAATCGATACCGATTTGTCTTGATTGTCTTTTAAGTAAAAGAACTATTGGATGTTCCTTAATCTTGTCCACCAATAATTCTTTAAAAAATATGAATCTTCAATAATCCAATTAGTTGTATTATCACGAGAGAGAAAGAGGGAAAGCGGGAACTTTAACACCACTTTCATTTCAGGTTTCATACCAGGTAATTGTTTCTGTGTTTACTTTTGATACATCACATTACATACATTTATTTAATTTATATTTATATACTATATTTGGGATAGGGGGATCCATCTGGGCATCTGATTGAAGCGGTTCTTGAGGAGAGCATTGGGCTACCTCATTCTATGGAATCGTGGATTGAAGACGGGCTCGTCTCCACACCCAGTGGAGCGCTTCTCATTATACCGGCTCGGCTCAAAGATCATATGATTTCAATATGTACTTTCGATGGAGAAAACTTTATCCTTCATTCAGTTTCATTACACCGAAACGAGCAGTCGACTTTTCCGAGACGTCTTACCAAAGTATAGTTTTTTGCGTAGATTCGGGATACGAGTGCGGGAACGAATAATCCGTGAGTGAATACACGGTCCTCAGGTGCATCAAAGGGAAGTTCTTCCATCCTGGCAGCCCGTTCAGATCCGGGGTTTATCTTCCGACGAGGTGGCTGGGACTCTTTTGGAAACCTGGTAGTTCCGGACCTGGATTGCCGTGACCGGGGAACCAAAACGGAATCACTTCGCGCAGTAGAGGACAACACGCCGTTCCGAACCAGACGAGCAAACAGTTCGGACGGAACTTGACGATACCGAGACCGAGACCGATACCAAGACGAGACCACGTGGCGGCCGGCCTTTGTTTACATTTGGAAACGAAATCATCGCCGACACTGAGGAAAATCGCTCAATAGGAATTAGTTTAACAAGTTTGTAATTTCTTTTTTTATTTCACTTTTTCTATCTTTTCTATTTTTTCCCTTTATTGTAATTTTGCTCATTGCTTCGTTCATATTTCATAACGGAAGGCATTATTGTCCCCGTTCGAAAATATGAACGAAGGCGGGGGGTTAAACCCCTCATCAGAGGGGGATGAGAATTTTTCCTATGAGAATGAGGAGCATTTGGAGGATCCAGATGGATCTGGTCCATCAAGTGCTAATTGTTCTCAGATGGATGATAATTGTGCATCTCCCACGGTTGAGAGTAGAACAACCCGACTCCGAAGATATGCAGAGAGTTCAACTTTCTCTGGCCCATGGGTGGTTTTTATCCGGCCCAAAAAAGACGGTAAAAGTTTGAATGTAGTTCAGATCCTAAAAGATCTGGCGAGGTGGCCCTCCGTAACTAGCGTGACCAAGGTGCACACAAACAAACTACGCGTTGTTGTGGGCAACCTGAAAGCCGCAAATGAAATTGCTGTCAGCAATTTCATAAATTTAGAGTATCACGTCTACATCCCGTCTCGAGATGTAGAGATTGAGGGCGTGATCACTGAAATGAGTCTCAAGGAAGAGTACGTTAAATCCAACGGCGTTGGTAAGTTCAAGAGCCTTGATTCAACTTCGGTTGAAATCTTGGATTGTCGCCAACTCAGAACTACCACCGTCGTAAATGGAGAAAAAAAGTACTCTCCTTCAGCCTCATTTCGTGTTACCTTTGCAGGTACCGCCCTCCCTCACTACGTCTTGATTGACGGAGTTTTGAGGCTTCCTGTGCGACTCTTTGTGCCTCGCCCAATGGAATGCAAAAATTGCATTAAATTGGGGCATACAGCTTCCCATTGTTGCAACAAGAAGCGTTGCCCCAACTGCGGGGAGATTCATGGGGAAGGAGCGTGCTCAGCAATAGAGCAGAAATGTGTTTATTGCGGGGGCTCACCCCATGAAATCTCTTCGTGCGAGGCATTTAAGAGTCGCTGGGATAGTCAAAAGCGCTCTTTAAAGGAACGGTCGAAGCGGTCTTATGCCGCCATTTTAAAGAGCGCGGTGCCTCCGACCCAAACGCATTCCAGTAATATATTTTCTGTGCTGCCAGTTGACAGCGAAGATACTGAATCCACTGATCAAGATCAACCGGTTGTTTTTGTTGCAAATTCTCGAAAACGTGCAAAATCTGCTCCAAAGACCCCAAGAATTCCACAAAAAATTCCAACAGTTAGCCCTCCAAATCGCGTCTGGCCAAAACCAACAACTTTTGGAAAAGAAAAACTTGTCCCCCCTGGATTCTCCATGAGTTTTGCCCCCCATAATAAACCAGAAGTACCGGAGTCTTCTAAGACCCGAAAACCCAATGAAGCTTCGTCAGAACCAACTGCTCAACATGGACTGTTCAAGTTGTCTGACATTTTGAATGGTGTTTTCACGTTTTTTAACGCATCGGAATCGATCAGGGGCATTGTGACCTCAATGCTACCTGTAGTAAAGACATTTTTGAAGCAATTGATGCAAACTTGGCCCCTTCTTTCAGTGTTTATCTCTCTCGATGGCTAATTTACGCCGAGAGGTCGGAGATATCACTGTGTTACAGTGGAATTGTCGTAGTATTATCCCTAAACTGGATCCGTTCAAATTTCTTCTTCATGAAACTAGTTGCGATATTTTTGCCCTTTCTGAAACATGGCTTTCTTCTGAATCAAACATCTCCTTCCACGATTTTAACATTATCCGTCTGGATCGCAACGATTCTTATGGAGGGGTGCTTTTGGGGATCAATAAGCGCCACTCCTTTTATAGAATCCACCTCCCTTTATCAGGAGGAATTGAAGCTGTTGCATGTCATACAACTATAAGAGGTAAGGACTTATGCGTTGTCAGTTTGTACTGGCCTCATAGAGTTGCAGTGGATCGAAATCACCTAGAGGACCTGTGCTCAGTGCTTCCTGAGCCAAGGTTGATCCTGGGTGACTTCAATTCACATGGAACTGTCTGGGGAGAACAAACTGACGATAGTCGTTCTACTCTTATTTATGACATTTGTGACAGTTTCAATTTAACAATTTTGAACACGGGTGAAAAAACACGGGTACCTAAACCTCCTGCAAGACCAAGTGCAATTGACCTCTCACTCTGCTCAAATTCACTATCATTGGATTGCCAGTGGAAGGTAATCCCTGATCCCAATGGTAGTGACCACTTGCCTATCAAAATAACAATCACCAATGGGGCCAGCACTTCAAATTTAACAAATATGGCATATGACCTTACAAGACACATCGACTGGAAAAAGTACTCGGACGAAATAACAGATGCCATAGATTCTATGAATGTTTTACCTCCTTTGGAGGAATACCACTTTCTTTCACGTTTGATCTATGAAAGTGCACTTCGCGTTCAAACAAAACCCATCCCAGATTCATCTGTTCCGCAAAGGCCCCCAAATCCATGGTGGGACCAGCAGTGTTCCAAGCTTTATAAGGACAAATCAAAAGCATTCAGAGATTTTCGAAAACATGGAACCCTCGTCCTTTTTGAATCATATGTTTCCCTTGAAAATCAGTTCAAAAAATTGATCAAAGGGAAAAAAAAAGGCGTATTGGCGAAATTTTGTGGGTGGTTTATCACGGGAAACATCTTTGAGTACCTTATGGAAAGTTGCACGAAGCATGCGTAATCGATCATCTACTAATGAAAGTGAAGAATATACACATAGATGGTTATTAAACTTTGCACGGAAAGTCTGTCCAGATTCTACACCTGTGCAATAAATAATCCGGAATGTCCCTCCAGACAGGTGTGGTCTGGATTCCAGCTTTTCGATGGTCGAATTTTCACTTGCCCTCCTCTCTTGCAACAATTCAGCTCCGGGAATTGATAAAATCAAATTTAACCTGTTGAAAAAACTTCCGGACGCCGCAAAATTTCGCTTGTTAAATTTATTTAATCAATTCTTGGAGAACAACATTGTTCCTCAAGAGTGGAGAGAAGTGAGAGTTATTGCTATCCAAAAGCCCGGAAAACCAGCGTCCGATGCGAATTCGTACCGTCCTATAGCGATGTTGTCTTGTATACGCAAATTGATGGAGAAAATGATTTTGTTTCGTTTGGATAAATGGGTAGAAGCAAATGGTCTCCTTTCAGATACTCAATTTGGGTTTCGAAGGGGCAAAGGGACAAACGATTGTCTTGCTTTGCTGTCTTCAGAGATACAAATGGCGTACGCAAAACGTGAGCAAATGGCTTCAGTGTTTCTAGACATAAAGGGAGCTTTCGATGCAGTCTCAATAGAGGTTTTGTCAGACAAGTTGCACTCCCGAGGTCTGCCTCCTCTATTGAACAACATCTTATACAGCTTGCTTTGTGAGAAACATTTGAACTTTGCTCACGGAGATATTGCAATTAGAAGAACCTCTTACATGGGCCTCCCACAGGGTTCATGTTTGAGTCCACTTTTGTACAACTTTTACGTAAGTGACATCGACAGTTGTCTCTCTGAAGGCTGCACTCTAAGACAACTTGCAGATGATGGCGTAGTGTCTGTCACAGGATCTTCCGAGTCTCATCTGCACAGACCTCTACAAGATACTTTAGACAGGTTGTCTTCCTGGGCTTTGGGGCTTGGGATTGAGTTTTCTCCACAGAAAACGGAGATGGTTGTTTTCTCTAAGAAACATAGACCTGCTCAACCTAAGCTTCAACTCCTAGGCAGAACGATCACTCAATCGAGGTGTTTCAAGTATCTTGGGGTTTGGTTTGATTCCAAATGTACCTGGAGAGCCCATATTGAGTATCTGAAAGGAAAATGCCAACAAAGAATCAATTTTCTCCGATCAATCACTGGCACCTGGTGGGGAGCCCATCCAGAAGATCTTTTAAAATTGTATCGAACAACCATTCTTTCAGTGATGGAATATGGTAGCTTCTGTTTCCAGTCAGCTGCCAAATCTCACCTCATCAAACTCGAGCGTATCCAATACCGCTGTCTCCGCATCGCTTTGGGCTGTATGCCCTCAACGCACAACATGAGTCTTGAAGTTTTGGCAGGAATTCTCCCTTTGAAAGATCGATACAATCTACTATCACTTCGGTTCCTCATCAGGTGTGAGGTCATGAACCCATTGGTGATCGTTAATTTTGAAAGGTTACTTGAGCAAAATTTTCGAACAAGTTTTATGTCTATATACTATGTCCTCATGTCAATGCAGGTAAACCCTTCTTCGTACTCTCCAACTCGTGTTTTCAGCCCAGACTACGATAATTCTTCTGTCCAGTTTGATTTGTCTATGCAGCAGGAAATTCGTGGAATCCCGGATCCGCATCGCCCACTTCTGATTCCAAGAATTTTCGAAGCTAAATATAGACACGTCGATGCTGATAAAATGTACTTTACTGATGGATCACTTATAGAGGAATCAACAGGATTTGGAGTGTTCAACGAAATATCTAGCGCCTCTTACAGCCTCGAGTCACCATGCTCTGTATATATAGCAGAGTTAGCTGCTATTCACTGGGCCTTGGACAGCATCGCCTCACGGCCAGTTGGGCACTACTATATTGCAACGGATAGTCTAAGCTCTGTTGAAGCAATGCGCTCAATACGACCGGGAAAGCACTCGCCGTACTTCCTCGAGAAGATACGGAATAATTTGAGTGCTTTATCAAAACGTCGCTTTACCATCACCTTTGTTTGGGTTCCCTCTCATTGCTCGATAGTAGGCAATGAGAAGGCAGACTCTCTGGCAAAGGTGGGAGCGATGGAAGGCGACACGTATCAACGTGAAATCGTCTTCAACGAATTTTACTATCTGGTTCGAAGAAACTCTCTTGTTAACTGGCAGCGCAAATGGGACGAGGATGACAAGGGTCGGTGGTTCCACTCGATTATCCCAAAGGTAAGCCTTAAACCCTGGTTTAATAGATTGGACCTGAGTCGGGATTTTATTCGTATATTTTCCCGTCTCATGTCCAATCATTGTTCCTTAGACGCGGTACTCTATCGTTTTGACATTGCTGGCAGCAATTTGTGTGGTTGCGGCCAAGGTTACCATGACATCGAGCATATTGTTTGGTCGTGTGAGGTCCATCTTGTCGCCAGAACGAATTTAATAGACTCCCTTCGGGCCCGAGGAAAACCACCCAATGCTCCAGTGAGAGATGTACTAGCTGTGCTAGACTTGGACTACATGTTCGAAATCTACCTTTTTCTAAAAGCTATCGATCTTCGTCTATAATTCTTTTTTATTTTCATATTTCCCTTTCTATCTTCCTTTCTTCTCTCACAAAGTGTTAAGCTAAGCAAACAATTGTAAACAAACAAAATCGATTTTGGCTCCTTAAAACCTAAAGGTATGAGCCGTTTCAAATAAAGAAATTGTTAAAAAAAAAAAAAAAAACTTTATCCTTTCCCTAACTAGAAGTTCAAGTGCCTCTGCTTGCACTTTTTATCCCTTGGAACAGTCCATTAAAAGGCATTTTGGTTCAGTTGGTCTCTGAATCTTGAACAAGGTATAAAGAAAAAGTTGCTCGCTGCTACTGACTGCGCCTTGCTAGCTGGGTGGTAGATATACATACATACATATATCATTTAATTAACTCGCTGAAGCCCAAACTTTCCTTTAGATAGGGTTTACTTCAATCGGCATAAACTAAGCCAATCAATGAATGTTTTAACTTACTTTTTGTGCACTACGCTTTAAACCACGTTAATCTAATAATCCACATTAACGGCAACTGTTTGATGAGCTGATAGGCAATTGTTTGATAATGACAACAAATCGGCGAATATGCAACGAGTTTAATTTTGGTCATTTGAAATATCTCAGTTTTAACCAGTGATTGAAATCCTCACCAATTTTCTCATCAGAGGCATTCAAAATACGGGCTTTGAGGCCTCGCATAGCTATCACTTCCCGGCAATGTTATACAAACCGTATGGAGCACATCTCTCAGATTTCCCCTTTTTTGACAGATTTAAGCTTTTTTCTTCGAATTTGAGCTTTCATCTCCTATGCTCTCAAGGCAAAAAAAGCTTAAATCTGAGGAAAAAAAAGCTTTAAAACGAGATTCACCAACACTTAGTTAAAAGATGTTGGTCACACCACTTCCCGGCAATGTTATACAAGCCGTATAGAGCACATCTCTCAGATTTCCCCTTTTTTAACAGATTTAAGCGCGCGACTGAAGCAACCTGAGGTCGCGGCAGACTACGCGCAATCGGTCGAAGCAGCGCTGCCGGCAGAGGGCGAGCTTGACGAAGCCCCTCTCGAGGACTGTTGGGATACCATCAAAACAGCCATCAACAGTGCTGCGGAGAACGTCATCGGTTATGTGGAGCGATCTCGACGGAACGACTGATTCGACGAGGAGTGTAGGAGGGTGATGGACGAAGAGAGTGCCGCGTGGGCGGCAGTAGTGCAGAGAGGCACCCGTCGAAATGTGGAAAATCACCGACAGCGGAAGAGGCAGCGAGTCCGACTTTTCCAGGAGAAAAAGCGCCGCCTGGAGGAGGAGGAGCTCGAGGAGCAAGAAACACGAAAGTTCTATCAGAAACTCAACGCATCCCGCAAAGGCTTCGTGCCGCAAGCCGAAATGTGCCGGGATAAGGAAGGGGGTATCCTGACGGACAATCGTGAGGTGATCAAAAGGTGGAAGCAGCACTTCGATGAATACCTGAATGGCGCACATGCAGGAGATCAAGACGGTGGGGGAAGCAGGGTGGCCAGCGAACCGGGAAAACCGGGAAAAAACCGGGAATTCAAAATGGGACCGGGAAAACCGGGAAAAAACCGGGAATTTCAAATCAAAACCGGGAAAAATTGTTTATGGATTATTTTTTTTCCAAAGATATATAAACCTTTTAAATCCTTAAATCAGGACGGAACTTTCTCCCAGAAATTTTACGATCTTTAGTCGTTTATTCCAGGACTGTTAATCATTATGGAGAAGCAGAAAAATGTCGGAATTTTATATAACTAAATGAAATGCAGGAAAAGTCAGGAATATTTTAAAAATTGAGAACGTTTCAAAAAAGAAACGTCGTAGAAAAATTTCTCGACCACAAACTATTTTTTAGCTCACGCATTTTGTGCACTGCAGTGTATATAAAAAGTTTTTAAAATAAATAAACGTTTCACAACTATGAAGTTTGAATACGTTAAGTCTTGGTAGTTGACTTTTATTGTGCACTTTCATTGCAAATATCTGGAAAAATAGAACTTAGAAATCTGAATGAAGAAATAAGTGAAAGGAATTTAAAAAAATCCTAAATGCCGCGACTTTATAGTCCTGATGTGAATTCATATATTGAAATCAGATAGTTTTCTATTGAATCCACATCCCGAAAAATAAGCTCACCATATCTGGAATTTCTATACACTAGTCCAGAATTGATTAAGTTCGAGTCTGCATCAGGAGCTCATTTTTTTCAGAAAAACACGTTATGCTGAAAAAAACTGAGCAAAATTAGCAGAAATCTAACAAACACATTAAAACCGGGGGAATAGAACGTTAAAAGAGAGTTATGATTTCAGTTGATCATCCATGAAGTCTAAACTCGGTCGACAAATTTTCTGAAAAGCTATTTTTACAAAAAATCTAATGATCAAAGGTAGTTTATAATTAGATTGAACAATGAGATTTTTCACGAAACTTTACTCATCTTCAGCTGTTTTCAATTGAGATTACAGTACCTCAAAAATAAAAAATAATCATAATCATACTTCAAATTTTCATTTGATTGATAAAACATTGAAAAAAAAGCTAAACAAAAATATTTTGTTTGTTTTTTATGTATTGTCAAAAACTATCAGCACGTAAGTTCATAAATCAAAATCAAATTTCTGACAAACCGATATAACCTTAAAGTACTTGAAAATATTTTCTTTTAATATTTAGCTCAATTTTAACTTTCGACAATCGGGAACTGTCCCATGTGGGAAAAATGCCAGAAAAAAAGATGCCATCATTTTATTCGATTAATTGATAAACGCACAGAATGCAGAAAATGTAACAAGAGAACAAGTTGTTGTGTGATTCTTGTTCACATTTCATAAAAAATCGAATAAAAACATGCATTTTTGAGATAGGACAGATAATTTAGAACTCAGCGCTTTCTAATAAAAATTTTAAAGGTATTCAAACAAAAACAGGATTCAGTATTCAATATGAGAACCAAAATGAAATATCAGATTGCTTATTATGAATAAGGTTCATCTGAATCTGTTCTAAGAACTTTAGAAGAAATATATCAGAATATCTATCAGTAGAATTCAATAGAAAAATTTAGTATTTCAACTTAATATTTCAAAAGTATTATATGGCATCATATAAAAACTATGATTTATCCATGCAAATAAATCATAAAAAAAGCAGTTTCTCATATCAAAAGCGAAGGTGGTATGAAAGACTGAAAAGAAGGTGACAATTTTCGGTTCAGGTTAGGACAACTAGATTTATTTTCTTACCGTGTTACGATCATCGTAATTTGAATAACCTTTGAGTTTCAAGATTAAACTAAAAATAATTAAGTCATCTCACACTTTTACATTCATCTTACATAAACATATCTTCAGGTTTGGTCAAAAAACCTAATGGACATATTTAATTGCGCATTTTGAAACGAGGGAAACCATAAATTCTCAATCGGGAAAACCGGGAAAAACCGGGAATTTGAAAATGGAAACACGCTGGCCACCCTGGGGAAGGTACATCGCCGGCGTAGCCAACGATGAGTGAAGTTAAGGAAGCCATTCGCCAGCTGAATAGAAACAAGTCGGCTGGGAAGGATGGCACCGCAGCTGAACTCATTAAAATGTGGAGTGGAAGGAGGGGGTAATATGCCCCATCTACAAGAAGGGCGACAAATTGGACTGTGAGAACTACCGAGTGATCACTGTCCTCAATGCCGCCTACAAAGTGTTGTCCCGAATCCTACTCCGCCGCCTAACGCCACAAGCAAACAGATTCGTGGGAAGTCATCAGGGCGGCTTCATGGAGGGACGGTCTACGACGGACCAGATATTCACATTACGGCAAATCCTCCAAAAATGCCGGGAACATCAAGTCCCTACGCACCATCTATTCATCGACTTCAAAGCCGCATACGACACGATCGACCGTAACGAGCTATGGAAAATCATGGACGAGAATGGCTTTTCCGGGAAGCTGATCAGACTGATCAAGGCGACGATGGATGGAACGCAGTGCTGTGTGCGGATTTCGGGTGAATTGTCGAGTTCATTCGAATCGCGCAGGGGGCTTCGACAAGGTGATGGTCTATCCTGCATGATGTTCAACGTGGCGCTAGAAGGTGTTATTCGACGAGCGGTGGGCGAAATGCGGGGCACGATTTTCAACAGATCCAGTCAACTTATCTGCTTTGCCGATGACATTGATATAGTCGGCAGATCATCTGCGGCGGTGGAGGAGATCTACCGCAAACTGAAACGCGAAGCAGGAAGGATTGGGTTGATGATTAATACGTCCAAGACGAAGTATATGCTGGCCTGCGGATCCGAGACCGACCGAACCCGCTTTTCCAGTAATAACAAGGTCACGATCGACGGCGACGAGCTGGAGATAGTCGAAGACTTTGTCTATCTCGGCTCACTGGTGACCGCAGACAATGACACCAGCCGTGAGATCCGGAGGCGAATTATCAGCGGAAGTCGTGCCTACTATGGACTCCACAAGCAACTGCGGTCGAGAAGACTTAGCCCTCGCACGAAGTGTAACCTGTATATGACGCTTATTAGACCGGTTGTTCTCTACGGGCACGAGACATGGATATTGCTCGAGGAGGACCTGCGTACACTTGGAGTATTCGAGCGACGAGTGTTAAGAACCATCTTTGGCGGCGTACAGGAGAACGGAGTGTGGAGGCGAAGGATGAACCACGAGCTCGCGCGACTCTACGGCGAACCCAGTATCCAGAAGGTGGTGAAGGCTGGCCGGATACGCTGGGCTGGACACGTTGCGAGAATGCTGGACGACTGTCCTGCAAAACAGGTGTTCGCTACGAATCCGGTAGGAACAAGACGAGCGGGGGCGCAACGAGCGAGGTGGTTAGACCAAGTGGAGCGTGATCTGGCGAACGTGGGGTGCCCGAGAAATTGGAGAACGGTTGCCATGGCCGAGTGAATTTTAGGAATTATGTTCGTCAAGTTATGTCGTAAGACGGAATACTATGTAAATAAAAAATAAATAAATAGTTAAAAGATGTTGGTCACACGATACAGGATTTGTCTATGTATCGTGTGACCAACATCTTTTAACTAAATGTTGGTGAATCTCGTTTTTAAGCTTTTTTTCCTCAGATTTAAGCTTTTTTTTGCCTTGAGAGCATAGGAGATGAAAGCTCAAATCTGAAGAAAAAAGCTTAAATCTGTTAAAAAAGGGGAAATCTGAGAGATGTGCTCTATACGGCTTGTATAACATTGCCGGGAAGTGGTAGCAACCGAACGTTGAGAGAGTTCGTTCGGGGCAGCAAACGAATAGTATCTCTCAGAGCAGATCCTCCTCATGGGGAGAGGTTTGAATGAATGTATATGTATCGTCTCCTGTATAGCTATCAGGTCCCGGCAACGATACAGGATTTGTCTTTGAATCGTGTGACCCAGGTCCCGGCAGGTCCCGGCAACGATACAGGATTTGTCTATGTATCGTGTGACCAACATCTTTTAACTAATGCCGTTTTCGTTTATCTCCACTCGCGCGGGGCAAAACTTTTTCGGAATAAACAAGCAGAATCGTTACCTGGGACGATGCAAATATATAGTTGCTATACTCACCCTTATGCTCACCCCCAACACTGACAACTTTTACGGGGTGCAACCGCCTGCTTGAGGTTCAAATCTCGGGCAAAACTAGTGGACTTCTGAATTAATAACCGAACATAATATCAGCAGTTAGGGCAAAACTCGTGGGTAACTAGGTTGCCACTGCCAATAAACGAAAACACTATAAGTGTTGGTGAATCTCTTGAAAAGCTTTTTTTCCTCAGATTTAGGCTTTTTTGCCTTGAGAGCATAGGAGATGAAAGCTCAAATCTGAAGAAAAAAGCTTAAATCTGTCAAAAAAGGGGAAATCTGAGAGATGTGCTCTATACGGCTTGTATAACATTGCCGGGAAGTGGTGTGACCAACATCTTTTAACTAAGTGTTGGTGAATCTCGTTTTTAAGCTTTTTTTCCTCAGATTTAAGCTTTTTTTGCCTTGAGAGCATAGGAGATGAAAGCTCAAATCTGAAGAAAAAAGCTTAAATCTGTCAAAAAAGGGGAAATCTGAGAGATATGCTCTATACGGCTTGTATAACATTGCCGGGAAGTGGTTGCTACATGATGCATGAAGAAGACGAGGCACACATACTCATTTACATTCTTGAAATTGAATAACTCCAGCCGATAGCTGTCGTTGAGGAGAACATCTTCAACCTCGCTGCAAAGGTTGAGGCAACAACAACACAACCGAACTTATTGCATTGCACAGGCCCGCAACGTATATTGCAAAAAGGGGGGAGGAAAAAGAAACGAAAAAAACAAGCTGACTGCGTGCGGTTGCTGTGCAATAAAAGCAATAGCAGAAAAACCTCGGGCATTCGATCCAGGCACAAACGAGGAGACTCGGGTTCGCTCTGCCTTTTGAATTCGCTTCCTTCAAGCTTGTAACAGGAGATGAGTGAGAGCCATTCGTTTGGTTTTTTGGATTCGCTGCCTCGAATGTATATTGCTTCTTGAAGGCGGGCCATGTAGAGAGCGTATGCATCATCGGTTTTGTCGTTTTCGCTGCTGCAAAGCAACCTTTGCTTCCGAGTAAAGCAGTGAGCGAGAGAAGGTTGATCAATTCATGCTCAACAAAATTCAATCACTGGTTTTAACAACAATTTTAACAAAAAATATATTCAACTATAGCTGTATATGTTTCAAAACTTGGGAATAAATTGATAAAATGTGAAAAATTACGCGCAAAAAAGTAATAAAAATGTAGTTTTTCAGTCCCTGTGGTTATGCAATTCAAAAAACTGTTGAAACATTTACTCCAACGATAAAAATTTACTCCAGCGGTTTTTTTCCTAGGACAAAAGTTGTTTTAAAGATAAAATTGAATTTTTGTATTTTTTTCAGAAAACATAATTCTTGCATAATTTTATCTTTTTGAGTCTACGTTTTTACAGAACTGAAGGCAAACCAAATCCACTAAGTTTTTGGAAGTCAAAATGCATCAATAAATGTCGCGGAGTTGATGACGCCAGACTTTCTCAACTTATCTTTGGGTCGCCTGAAGGAGATTTGTGTTCTGAAAATTGATGCCAAAGATAAGTTAACTGGCCAGTATTTAACAGTGCAGAAAAAATTTCGTCGAGACTGCAATGTGCTGTCGAAATTTTCAAAACATTTTATAAACACTATATAACGGACCGTTTTTCTGTTTTTACTCTATTCTAATCAAACAAACAAAACTTGAGTACTATGATAAGAAAAGACAAGTTTAACTGAATTATTCGTATTGAGCATCAATCGCTGTCATAAATATAGCAAAATTTAGAAAAAAAGATTTAGGCCGATGACATAGTGAGAGCGATGCGGTGGAAATTAGCGAACGCGGCCAATGCGAACTCGAGCGGCGGAACAAATTGACATCTGCTTCGCCGCGTTGAGTATATCAGGTTTAAGCGATTCACATACATTTTCATCAAATGTGGTTCGTCGCATTGGATCGCATTCGCCGGTTCGCATCGCATCGCACTCACTTGTCATCGGCCTTATTTAGTTTAAGGGTGGTCCAAAATTGGTCCAGAGGGTGGTCTAAAATAGAAACCTGGTGGTTTAAAATACCGAACAGAATAATAATCGAAGAAACGCGTTTTTAAGCTTAAATCTTGTTATATTGCAAAAAACGATGATATATTTTGATGGAAAAAGCCTTGATCTTCGTAATGGACGGATAATGCAGTCAAAAATTGTAACATGTATTATTTTATTTCAGAAAATAGTTTAGCCACTTCCCAAAGCGGTCCAAAATAGATCCGTTACCCTATGACATCGGAAACCAAAAACTTTGTTTTACTTTAAATTAATTTATAAATTATCCAAAGTTTAACTGACATAGTAAAATCCGGGATGGTCAATCTTCGTACAAAAACGCCATCTTTTTTTGAACATTTTGTCTTTCGGCTAAATTTTCAGACATGTACAAAATTGAAATATTCTTCATAAATAGGTAGTGAACATGTAGACGATTCCAAAATGGTATAAGTTATGAAAATCGGTTCAGTAGTTTTGAAGATACAGCCAAAATAGTAATGTAGGTCTATATGACCCTAACCAGCTAATTGTGCTTTTTTTTACTGTTAAGGAAGGTTAACAGATGATTCATTACGACAATAGTTTGCAGTCACGTTTACGATGCGCTTTTTTTTTAAAATTTTATTTAGATTCGCCTAACGCCTTTTTTGTTTTTTTTTTTGCATTCACATAACTCCGCCTATGCACTTTTTCAATTAAAAAATCGCTATAATGTTTCGAAATATCGCAAGCTTCTATTACATTGAAAAACCCCCATATCGTGCTATTAGTTAGTTACCATCGAAAGACCAGCAAACATTATAATAATCTGATTAAAAAATCGAAAGCTTATTGTTCTTATTGTAGAGCTTTTTTTTAGCCAAATATCACAGACAACTCAAGAGCAGAGTCCGTTCAGATCGTTTTGGCACATGCGTGTTGGGCTGCTCATTGTTTAAGAATAAGAATTTAGCCTGAAAAATTTCTTACGTTATAAATCGCTAATATGAACATTTTGTCTGAAAAATGGTTCTTAGAAAGAATCAGAAAATATTATTAGAGCTGGAGGCTTGTGATATAGCTCAGTTGGTAAGTCTGTTGTCTCCTGAGTCGATGTCCGCGAGTTCGAGCCCAAGAGTAAACATCGAACACAGTTGTACCGGATAAGTTTTTCAATAAAGATCCGCCAACTGCAACGTTGATAAAGTCGCGAATGCCATAAAGATGGTAAAACGACAATAATCGAGACAAAAAATATATTAGAATGAATTAGAAATATAAATATTTGCGAACAAAAATACACGAGCAAATTGTTTAAATTAAATAAATAAATAAGAAACTTAAAATTTTCCATTTTCAAGCATTCCTTAAAAAATAACTCTGAACATTTTGATGAAAAAGTTTTTTGACAAAAATATATAAACCTAATTAAATTTTAAATAATCCAAATTTTGTTTTTAAGTTACCTGTTAAAATAACTGGCAAAACTGTAAAAAAATAACAAAAACATGGTTATGAAGGAACATTCTTTATGATAATTTTTTCAAAGACATAATGCACTTTTGATTTAACTTGAGGAAGTTACAATTTAATCATTCAGCATTATATTATTACTCCCTTTAAAGAAAATCACGTTAAATTTGTTTTTGTAACTCGATTTACATAGGTTCTAGAAAGGTGACAAAAAAAACAATACTGAGTGTTTGATTATTCTCATTTCCTTTTTGTCGTTCGGTCTGATTTGAGCGTACTTTCCGATTTCTTCAAAAAGTTCTGGTCGTGAAAAGATAAGTTTCGTTTTAAATTTGAAAATCATACTGCAAAAAGAAGATAAAGGAATGCATGCGTAAGATATGTCTACTGCCTTGATCATTTTTCTAGTGTAACATATCTTTAAAAAATCTACTTGGTTGCAGTTATTCCGAATTTTTATCTCATTTTCTTTTCCGGGAATTTAACAGCTTGCTGTCATTCATCCCTACCCTTCTAATTTTCTTAAAATTCGCAATTGTATGTCGATTTTTTAAATCGTTAGCAGTAAAAAGCCATCCTATTTATATTCTTCATTGTTGATACCATGCGCAGTACGTTCTTCTTGTTTTCTCATTCCACATTCATTAGATAACAGTAATTCTTTCATTATAAGAGGCATTAAAAACTAGAGGTATAAAAAACTGAAACCAACTCCCAGTGCAAACTAAACAATTTTTTTTTCAAAACAGATTCAAAGAAGACTTTCTGACTTCACTCAGAATGAACTAAAGGTAAAAAATATTGCCTAATATTACAAGAAACTTCAGGAATTTTTCGACCTTATATTGTATCCTAAACTGTAGCGATTTTAAAGATCATTAATGTCATGTTACATGTAATAATACATGAAGAAATGAAATTAAATGAATGTTAGGCTTTTTAAAAGTTTATCAAACACGTTGTGTTGCGACAACTTACGATGATCTATATTCAAAAAAATCAAAAATATGATATGCTTTAAACATTCTTAAAAATAAAAACAAGTTGTTAAAGGGTAACAATTTTCAAGGAAACAGACTGACCGGTAAAAGTAACATTTATCTTCGGTAGAAAAGTTTTTTTTAAGAAACGCGAAAATTTCAAAACTTTGTTGGTGTATTTTGTTCGCAAACCTTAAAAAAATATTGTTATATTTAGACCCCAATCGATTTTTTTTTCGTGAATAGTGCGATGACAGGGAGAATCTGCTCTTACTTACTTACCGTCAACAGGGGCAACATGCAACAATTTTCAACTTACATGGCTTCTGAAATCTTAATGCTAACATAATGCTAATCATACCTCTTGTACATCAAAAGTTTTAAGGTTGATGGGACACCAAATTGGCGTTGTCAGAAAAATTATTGATTTAACCAGTTATTTTTAAATTTAGAAAAACATGCAATTTTCACCCCACTAAGAAAAAGGGGTAAGTTGCAACAAACTCTGTAATTAATGAAAAATCAAATGAAAACGTTTGAAAATTTATAGTTTTTGATACATTTGTGATGTCATGGCGCATAAAGCACCAATTGTAGTAATTTTTGGTTTTGTTCGAATTAATTTTTACACTTTTTCTGTCAAAAATGTTTTTAAGAAAACAATGTCAATCTGCTGCATACATTTAAGGGTAAAAAATACTACAAAATATTATATTATCTTAAATCATGTAAATAAATCTTAGGATGGATGAAATTTTAATGTTAACAAACGCATAATGCAAAACAATCATATCCCAGCATATGGAAACGCGATTTATGAGATTTAGTTTTGATTTGCATTTTGCCCCAGACGGCTAACTGAATTATAAAAATATTTATTTAAAAAAAATTGGAGATTGTTCGAAAAATATTAATACACCAACAGTGTTGGTATAGGATAATGAAAGCAATATAAAGTTTGTAGGTGATATCATTAAGCCAATCCGTCATACTAGGTAAAGTTTTTTACGGCATCGAAAAATGTAAGAATTTGTACATCTATTGATCAATTTTTTAAATTTTTTAAGAGCATCAAAAACTTTAAAAAACTCTTTCGCGATGTTGAAAACTATGTCATTATAAATTTGTTATCTTTCAATGATAACTTCATCACAGTATATTGAAATAAAAATTGAATGAGTTTTGTGGTATACAAATGCTGCATCTAACCCTGCTCTTGCATGATGCCCCGTTTGACGGTCCTTACTTAATGATCCCGCGCCGATCCTCCGGTGCATAGGACCGTGGTAAAGGACCTCCACTGTTGACGATTCGGAGCCAGCGTCTTCACTTGGTCCCAGTCAAGATTCTCGTCGACAGTTCGGATTTCAGCGGCTAGGCTTCGCCGCCACGAGTTTCTGGGTCTGCCTCTTCTACGATGTCCTTCTGGATTCCAATCTAGCGCATCTCTGCAAATCTCGTTTTTTTCGCGTCGTCACCGCATATGTTGTTAGAATCAGAAAGATCCCACTTCCCTGCGCTAGCTCAACAGGGGAATAAACTGGATGGTTCTCGAGGAGGAATCACAACAACAGAAACATTTAGGTTTATGGGCGGACTTCTAGCCAAAAACAATACGACATGATATTTACAAAAACGATTAAATTCAATGTTTGATTTACGGAATGCACTCAATTAGTGTCACTACAATTTGGATGTTAGGGACCATACAATAATTGGGGGTGGATTGATAATTTAGTACTTTGTGCTTTCAAAAAAATGATTATTGTCGTAATTAAATGAAGAGTTAATCACCGTAAATTTTATTTTGTGAAATTATTTTATCGGCTATATCGGTGAAATTTATATTCTTCGAGAAAGAATATTTAAGAATTGAAAGATTATAGACGGATAGAAGATTAGAATAAGATGAAAGATGTTGAAAATGAGCGGAAGGGTAATTTTAATTTGAAAACTTTTCATCACATTTCATCGATTTGTTCCTCACGGGCCTACTACCTTGCAGTGGTTGATACAGATAGAATTGTAGCAACCACCACACAATAGTAGGCCTAGCGTGGTTCGTCCCACAAGCGGAAACTTGCAGTACGAACGAACAAAAAGATGGAATGTGATCGTTCAGAAAAGCTTCAAATACGACCGAGACACATTTATCGATAGATGCGGTTCTCGGTATTTCATCATTACGTGCGGTCTAGCCGGGGTAGTAGGCCCGTGAGGAACAAATCGATGAAATGTGATGAAAAGTTTTCAAATTAAAATTACCCTTCCGCTCATTTTCAACATCTTTCATCTTATTCTAATCTTCTATCCGTCTATAATCTTTCAATTCTTAAATATTCTTTCTCGAAGAATATAAATTTCACCGATATAGCCGATAAAATAATGTCGTAATTAAATTTAAGTAATTTATTTTAATATGGGGTTTTGTACTTGCGTTTTTTTTTACTGTTCTGGATCTCCTTGCGGCCGTTGCTGCGATGGTCGATTCGTTGGGGGACACCTTTTGGGAACCACGGAACGGGATTCGGGAACAGGACTGCCGTAGCTGGTATTGGAATCAATATTCCAGCGACAACTCGGCCTTTTGGGCGTAGGCCTTGTTTCTTGGTAGGTCCGGGGAGTGGTAATGGTGCACTTTTTAGTTCCGCTCGAGTGATTCACCAATCGAGAGGGCACTAACGAAAGCGGTCGGCGAATGGACTCCCAGGCGTGCCTCCACCAGGCCTCACCACTGCCACCGTGCCTCAAGGGGGTTGTAGCGTAAAGGGCACTTTAACACAGCACGACCTTTTGCACTCGCGGAACACCGGTGACTTTTTCTGGGCAATGGTGATATCGGCACTGGGAAGAACAAATGTCCTGGGAATCACTACACTCGGCCACACTCGACCGACCAGCTAGGAATCAACTGCGTGTAGTCGTCTAGCTGGTCGTTGTTTTTTTACAAATTAGCGGAAGGGGGTCTGTGCCACTCAATTTCGTCGGAAACGTCGCTGTCGCTATTCTCATTCCACCCGGACCGGAACTATCATTCGATAGAATAAGCCACGAGCTGCGGGCGCAGCGCTTATTTATAATTTTTTCTGTATGTGTTCCTTTCCTTGTCACTTCCCGTGGATGGTGTTGTTGTCCCCTCCGTTGAACATCAGGCACACGAACGCTTCACAACTATTTACAAAAACATGGCTGGTGTCGGACTTACAAACGGTTATAGGTACATCTATATTTATCTTATGCATTCCAAACAAATTTACTAACAAGTTTAACTGCATAACAAAATTACGAATAAAAAACTAAGTAAATGTAATAATAAATATTTAACGAAAATGTACAAAATAAATAAATAAATAAATAAATAAATAAATAAATAAATAAATAAATAAATAAATAAATAAATCAATAAATAAATAAATAAATAAATAAATAAATAAATAAATAAATAAATAAATAAATAAATAAATCTATATATATAAAAATGAATTTCTGTCTGTCTGTCTGTCTGTCTGTCTTTCTGTCTGTCTGTCTGTTCCCTATAGACTCGAAAACTACTGAACCGATTTACGTGAAACTTGGCAGGTGGGGGTATTGGAGGTCGGGGAAGGTTCCTATTGTGGTTTGAGACCCCTCCCTCTAATATGAAGGGGGGAGGGGGCCTTTCATATAAAAGTAATAAGTCTTCATAACTCGAGAACTGATCAAGCAAATCAAGTAAAACTTGGCATGGAAGGGTATTTGGGTACGAGGAATGTTTCTAAGAATATTTGGTACCCCTCCCTCCTTCCAGTGAGGAGATATGAAGGAGGGAGGGGGTCTACCTTAAAATTTTTAACATAACTGGGGAACTAATCAAGCTAATGGAACCAAATTTGGCATGGGAGGGTAGGGGAATACGAGGAATGGTTCTATGATTATTTCAGACCCCTCCCTCCTTTCAGTGAAGATACAGGAAGGAAGGAGGGGGCTTTCATACCTTTTTAATTGCATAACTTGGAAACTATTCGATCATATGAAACCAAATTTGGCTTGGAAGGTTATTTGGGTACGATAAATAGTTCTTTGAATACCCTTCCCTCCTTCCAGTGAGGAGATAAAAAAAGGGGGGGGGAGGCTCCATTACAATTTTCAGCATAATTGAATAGCTAATCAAGCAAATGGAACCAAATTTGGTGTGGGAAGGTATTTTATTACGAGAAATGTTTCTATGATATTTTGAGAACCTTCCGTTCTTCAAGTTTTAAAATCTTAAGGGAGGAGGGTGCTTTCATACACTTTTTACATCACTCGGGAACTTACCCAGCAAATCAAAACGAAATTTGGTTTGTAAGGGTATTTGAGCACATGTAAAGCTTCTGTGAATATTTGGTACTACTGCCTTTTTCCAGTTGCGTGAAAGGGAGGAAAGAGGGGGCTCCTTTACAGTTTTTCGCATTACTTTAGCAAATGAAAACAACTTTGGCATGGGAAAGCATTTGGATACGTAAAAATGTAATTAGCTTATTTGAGACTTCTTTCTCCTTCAATCGGGGATACAGTTAGAGAAGACGGGAGCTCATATACGATTATGTTGCATAAACCAAGCACTTATCTAACAAATGGAACCAAATATGACATGGGAACAATCTAACAATCGAGCAAATGGGTCAGAATTAGGCATGAGAATGTATTTGAATACACGAAATGTTTGATCTTGATCCCCTCCTTCCAGGTAGGGAAGGTAAGCAGCAAGAGGGGCTCCGATACAAATTTTATGGCACAACTCGACAACTATTAAAGCAACCGAAACCAAATTTTGCATGGGAGGGTAGTTGAGTACAAGAATTTTTTTTTTTTTTCGGTGATTTAGCACCCCTTTCTTCATTCAGTGGAACGATAAAACGGAAAGAGGGTCACTCATTCATTTTTTTTTTAATATTTTGATAACTAATCGAGTAAATGGAACCAAATTTGCATGGAAACATATGTGTGAACGGGTAATGTTGTTTCGATAGTTTGAGACTCCCTTCTCCTGCCAGAGGGGAGATATAAAGTGGAGAGAGGGTCACCCATTTTTTTAGTAGCTCGAGAGCTTACCGAGAATGACGCCATATATGACATGAAATCGTATTTGTATATAAGAAGTGTTTTTCTAATGTTATGAGACCCCATTCCTTCTATCAGGGTTAAAGAAATGATGGAGGAGGTCACTCTCACAATTTGTATAATAATTCGAGAACGAATATGTAAAATAAGTGTATAGTGATGTTATTTTGTTACAAAAAACTTTTCTAGGATAGTTTGAGACCCGCTCTACAAAGAAAGAGACAGCGAAGATTCCATACATAAAAAAATGGCATAAGCCATTAATTTATGAGGCAAAGAAATCCAGAGTCATAAAAAGATTGAAACAAGGATTCAAAAATAAATGAATTAAGATTAAAGAAAAACGTTGCAATTTTATTTTGAAAAAACATTTTTATGATATTGAAATTGAATTGGGAATTTTGTGCAAATAAATAAAAAATTAAATAACTAGGCACCACAAATTTCAATAACTTTTGGAAGGTGTAGCAAAGCACACCGGGTAAATAAATAAATAAATAAATAAATAAATAAATAAATAAATAAATAAATAAATAAATAAATAAATAAATAAATAAATAAATAAATAAATAAATAAATAAATAAATAAATAAATAAATAAATAAATAAATAAATAAATAAATAAATAAATAAATAAATAAATAAATAAATAAATAAATAAATAAATAAATAAATAAATAAATAAATAAATAAATAAATAAATAAATAAATAAATAAATATATAAATAAATAAATAAATAAATAAATAAATAAATAAATAAATAAATAAATAAATAAATGAAGGAAGGAAGGAAGGAAGGAAGGAAGGAAGGAAGGAAGGAAGGAAGGAAGGAAGGAAGGAAGGAAGGAAGGAAGGAAGGAAGGAAGGAAGGAAGGAAGGAAGGAAGGAAGGAAGGAAGGAAGGAAGGAAGGAAGGAAGGAAGGAAGGAAGGAAGGAAGGAAGGAAGGAAGGAAGGAAGGAAGGAAGGAAGGAAGGAAGGAAGGAAGGAAGGAAGGAAGGAAGGAAGGAATGAAGGAATGAAGGAAGGAAGGAAGGAAGGAAGGAAGGAAGGAAGGAAGGAAGGAAGGAAGGAAGGAAGGAAGGAAGGAAGGAAGGAAGGAAGGAAGGAAGGAAGGAAGGAAGGAAGGAAGGAAGGAAGGAAGGAAGGAAGGAAGGAAGGAAGGAAGGAAGGAAGGAAGGAAGGAATGAATGAAGGAATGAATGAAGGAATGAATGAAGGA